>NC_068938.1:139818092-139849970 GCF_016801865.2 Culex pipiens pallens | reverse complement strand
TGTTGATTTGGAATTAGGAAATTGGAAATTGGAAATTGGAAGTTGGAAATTGGAAACTGGAAATTGGAAATTGGAAGTTGGAAATTGGAAGTTGGAAATTGGAAATTGGAAATTGGAAATTGGAAATAGGAAATTGGAAATTGGAAATAGTAAATTGGAAATTGGAAATTGGAAATTGGAAATTGGAAATTAGAAATTGGAAATTGGAAATTGGAAATTGGAAATTGGAATTTGGAACTTAGAAATTGGAAACTGGAAATTGGAAATTGAAAATTGGAAATTGGAAATTGGAAATTAAAAATTGGAAATTGGAATTTGGAACTTAGAAATTGGAAACTGGAAATTGGAAATTGGAACTTGGAAATTGGAAATTGGAAATTGGAAATTGGAAATTGGAAATTGGAAATTGGAAATTGGAAATTGGAAATTGGAAATTGGAAATTGGAAATTGGAAATTAAAAATTTGAAATTGGAAATTGGAAATTGGGAATTGGAAATTGGAAATTGGAAATTGGAAATTGGAAATTGGAAATTGGAAATTGGAAATTGGAAATTGGAAATTGGAAATTTGGAATTTAAAATTTGTTTTTGGTTTTGGAATTTGGGTTTGGTTTTGGGTTTATTCTGAGGAATGGACTATCCTGACAATTGGATTTCTGAGAAATGTTCTATTCTGGAGAATGGAATGCGTAAAAAAGTTTAGTTACAACTAAATATTGAACTATCAAAAAATGCTTTTGAAAAACAAAAAAAAATTAAAAATCAATTGCCGAAAAAAAGGAAAAAAAACCTTTCCAAGGTTAACCAAACCCAACTCGTGCATGAAGTGTCAATAATATGTTTATGCCGTAACAATAAACTAGCCCTCCAATCTGGCTCCGGGGAGGGCATTCGATTTAACGTAACGAGCGTAAAAAGCTCACACATTTCGTTCTAGGTCCGTGTTTTTGCCTGGAGGAATTTTCCGTTGGGGGGTTTGGCTGGAAAAATTGGAAATGCCACATCTCATAAGTTTCCATAATGGGCTATTTATTACTTCACTTGCGCTGGATCTGTGGTTTACCGTATGGGATTTCTGCTGCTTCAACGAGCAGGTATACGGTTTCTGAATTGCTGTCCATATTTTCATGATACTAGTACGGATCTTTATTAAAACACCTTGCAAGTTTTTCACATTTTAGAATGAATTTTTTTATGAAGACTGAACTCTTCCAAATCAAAATATACAAAGAAATATCAATTTGCGAAAACATAGAGAGCTTTTTGCTGGAACCAAAATAGCTAACCAAATCCGCACATTCGATTTGAACAACGATCAAATTCCCCTGTAAAAACCCTCCCCTCAAGGTGCCATGATTAATGCGTCAAAGTGGGAAAGTTCCGCAGCATACGGTCCAACGCCGGATTCCTTCAGGGCAACTTTGTTGCAGTCCGTTGCAAACCGTTGCACCGCATTCTGCAGCTGCAGCACACCGCCATCCAGCATCAGAAGTGGCAGAACTCTTCTGGGAAATGAGTGTATGCAAAGTAAAGTGAGGAGATTTTCGCAATTCATGGATTCCGGACCGGTATTGACCACCTCATCGAGGCTCCATTCGGAGCAACAAAGTCCGTTCCGGCACAGGAGATAAGCACTACAATAAAATAAACATCGATGCAGTTAGTCACCGTCGTCGTCGAGGGGATCCAGTTCGGTGTTCCGGAAAATCCAACCGACAGAGCATAAGTGGTGTGCTCATATATAAATTTCCCAGTCATGAATCTGCGTGCTCTCATATAAATACATTTAAAGCCGCGCCGACATCGGCAATAACGAGAATATTAACAACTCCGGAACATTAGCGTATAGCACAGTCCTTAGATGGTGAATCCGGCGGTTGCGAGTTCAAATCCGAGCGTAGCGCATAAAATAATAAATATAAAATAATAATCATTAGAAGCAGCATGCAAAACCGAGGGAACGTCCGGCTGAACCGGTGGAGGCGGTTCCTGACGGCACGGCGATCGTTTCAAATCCAAACAATTTAACGATATTCCCCGCATTATTGCTATTACTTCTGAATGGTGGTACGTGTGCGCAGACTTGCAGAGCAGCGGCAGACAACGGCCCAAATATTGTTATGCTCTCTTGAACGGGTTTCAGCAATGCGAAAACGATACACTTGCCAGGAGTGCTGCAACCTACTACAAATACGACGGAGTAGGTAGCACATATTCGCATATATGAGAGCATAATCGCCGGGACGGAACGAGGTGGGGAGTTTAAGCCTCTGCGATGTCCTACTGGTATCCATAATAACGCAGTCCAGGGTTGAAGTGGAAAAGCAATCTTTCATTAAGATTGGAGTTTTGGACCAAATTTTAAACTGAATTATTAAATCTCTGAACACCAAATTCTCAAAAATAACACTAAAGTTCATAACTAAATGAAGAATTTCCTTTTTCGATACAATTTCCTCTCGGTTTTCAAAGTTCGGCCTTGGACTATCTTTCTGGTTTAAAAGAAAATGTTTTTGAAAAATCCCTAGAAAACTCAAAACTCAACTGCATTTCTGTACAGTACACACCTGCTCCGTTCCGCTGCAATGGCACTTTGCCACAGTTCAGCTCACTCTTTGGAAGACCCCAAAACTGCTCATCTGCATGCAATGCAGGACTTTGGAGACCATGCAGCAGTCAGTCAGTCTCCCAGCAACAGCTTAAAGGGAAGGCACGAAACAGAGAAATAAAAAAAACACAAACTCTGCACATTTGGCAAAATTGCACATAATCACAGAGCATTATTCCTCGATAAACAAACCACAAATGATGCATCATACCGACTTGCGAACCCCTTCGTCAGTGTCTGTGTCCCGGTATCTATCCTCTATCCTCTAGTCCGAGTTGCATTTCCGTGTTTTGCCACACAACCAGGAATATTCATATTGGTCACACTTTTGGAGAGTTAACGATCACCGTCCCAAAACGGGTTAACAACCCCCGGAAAAAGCAAACAAACCGCGCCACCACGTGCAAAGGTTTGTCTAAATTTTTAATGCACATTTAATTGGAAGCCCGGAAAACCGCGTGACGACGCCCAGTGCCATTTCCATGTGGCCATAATCGGAAGGGAATCGTTTTGCGGTGAGCGCATTTTAAATAAATACACGGTTCACGAAAGTTCACTCACGAGTTGCGAAAGTTTTTTGGGAGACGGCATATTTCACACGATTTAAGGGCGCATTCCAGAGAAGGAGGAATTTAACGAGCATTGCATGTTTACGCCACTGACCCAATCTTCCAATTCATAGAGAATGATTCTTCTATATCACAGCAAAAAAAAAGTAGTAATCCAGCTGCGTGTAAAAAGCCTGGGTGCAACATAAATTTTGCATTATGTTATGAAATTCTATGTAATTTTACACCCTGAAATATGTAGCCTAACAGTATGGGAAAACTACATGACTGAAATTTCAAGCTCATGTATGCGTTTATCATTTCCAATCTTTATTTGTCTGATGGCCGAGCGGGCTAAGGCGCCAGTCCTTACTGTTGGTGCTGGGTTTGAATCCCGTCGGTTCCGACTTTTTTTTTGTGTTTGCAAAAATTGTACATGTAGTGTGTAATATTAAGCGTCTTTTTTGACGAAGGTGATGTGCATGCTTTTGCATGCGATTTTACCATCGGATTTTTTGCTGTGTTAGTAACTTTTTTCGGTAAATTTTCATTTTTTAAACATGGTTTGGAAATTAATCGCCAAAATGTGATGAACGATTTTCGGAAGTTGACAAAGATTATTGCAAACCATTTGGTCCTGAATTCAAAGTTCACAAATCACTCGCACAGTGCCTGTTAAATCGCTAGAATTGTCATCCCGCATCCAATAGAGAGCGATCATCATTAGCAAGCAGTATGCGATTCGTTTCGATCAGAGGTGATTCGGAGAGTTTTGTCAGGTCCGATTTACTAATGTATGTATTTTTTTTATTTTTCATTGTATGGCTTGGAAATCAGGGGGCACAAAACACTAATAGAAAAAATATTAAAAATGAAATTAAAACAGTTATATGTTTTATATTTTTATATTTTTATGTTTTTATGTTTTTATGTTTTTATGTTTTTATGTTTGTATGTTTGTATGTTTGTATGTTTTTATGTTTTTATATTTTTATGTTTTTATGTTTTTATGTTTTTCTGTTTTCATGTTTTTATGTTTTTATGTTTTTATGTTTTTATGTTTTTATGTTTTTATGTTTTTATGTTTTTATGTTTTTATGTTTTTATGTTTTTATGTTTTTATGTTTTTATGTTTTTATGTTTTTATGTTTTTATGTTTTTATGTTTTTATGTTTTTATGTTTTTATGTTTTTATGTTTTTATGTTTTTATGTTTTTATGTTTTTATGTTTTTAGTACAGTCCGACGAAAAGTTTTTTATTTCACGAAAAAAAAATTTCCGTTGATAGCTCGATATTTTGAAAACTAATGATTGGAAAGCAACTCTGCGCGTGTAAAATGCGTTTCAAAACACTTTTTTTATCCAAATGTTGAAACCTAGACTTGTAATTTCAATTTTTATATTTTTTTATTTTTTGTTGTTTTGATGTTTTGTTGTTTTGATGTTTTGTTGTTTTGTTGTTTTGTTGTTTTGTTGTTTTGTTGTTTTGTTGTTTTGTTGTTTTGTTGTTTTGTTGTTTTGTTGTTTTGTTGTTTTGTTGTTTTGTTGTTTTGTTGTTTTGTTGTTTTGTTGTTTTGTTGTTTTGTTGTTTTGTTGTTTTGTTGTTTTGTTGTTTTGTTGTTTTGTTGTTTTGTTGTTTTGTTGTTTTGTTGTTTTGTTGTTTTGTTGTTTTGTTGTTTTGTTGTTTTGTTGTTTTGTTGTTTTGTTGTTTTGTTGTTTTGTTGTTTTGTTGTTTTGTTGTTTTGTTGTTTTGTTGTTTTGTTGTTTTGTTGTTTTGTTGTTTTGTTGTTTTGTTGTTTTGTTGTTTTGTTGTTTTGTTGTTTTGTTGTTTTGTTGTTTTGTTGTTTTGTTGTTTTTTTGGTTTTTGGGGAATGCGTGTTTTTTGAATGCCGTGAATGATTTTTTTTCTAAGACGGGTATTTTTACTCTAGAAAAAACCAGTGTAAGAGAGCAGACAGACAATAAATTTAGTTAAAATTGAAGTTCACGCCCTTTTTATACTTTCACATTTCCCTGCTCAAAAGTAATATAATTGGTTGTTAAGCTATATTTGAGTTCTTTTCCTCATAGAAACCATGCGCCATTCTCATCAAATCTTCTACAAACACGCAATAAACCAGAGTGTTTCCTAATTTCCACGGAGCAAACCACCCATTTTCCACGAAATCAAACCTGCTGCACTCATCCATTACGGCGCGTTGGTTTCAATATTTACCTACACGACGCACGGCTCTTGCACCACGTGGAGCAGTAATTCAAGCAAGTTCTCGCTCCAACCACGAAACCCCACCAGCGGACCAAATCCAATTTCTTACGCCAGTTACATTCCCAAAATTGTTTCCTTTGAAGAGGCCCGGTGGCTGAGCATGCAATAAGGGATCAGCTCTCTTTCTCTGCCTCTAAAAAGCCGAAAAAGCTGTGGGGATGTTCGCAAAAGTGCTTCCCCAGAAACTGGCCCCGGACTTTTCGCTTTTTTCACATCTGTCGAAAAGCTTCCATATAACCATCATGTCGAATTACCTCGACGCTGGGGCGAAATTTTCGCAATAAGGATTAAGCACGCGAGAGTAAGCAAAAGTTAACCAACTTACATCAAACGAATTATGAGTTTGAACTATAACCACCTTCACCACCACCACGCGGTGGTCGTGCACACGTGGAGCGGTATGAGGGGAGACCCGGCCTTTTTTGGCAGCCCCAACAGAGTCGTTTCACAAGTATCCATTTCTCGTTTCCGGAAAGCCATGAGTAATCGCACTCTGCACCAAGTTATGTGTTATGAAGGGGTCAGGCTCACTGGGAAACCGTTTTGGGTTGTGCCCGCTCAGCCAGGTTTGCACGGTGAAATCCGCAGCCACCGCAACCCGCAGGACTAGAAGCAGTTGAGCGATTTGGGGTGCACTCGAATGCCAGGGTTTTTCGGGAAACCGTATTAAAAGATTTGCCTAATCCTCACCTGGGTTCGAAAAAGTGAGCATTGACGGGTTGGAGATAGGGGCTGACTATGAAATCATGGATTTAAAATAAATCAATCTTTAAATTTCTGTTAGAACACAACAATAATGAATCAACAGTTACAAAGGTCTAAGTCATGCCAATTTTGAAAGTTATTTTGGATTCTGTTTTTTTTAATTTTTGAGAATAACAGGAAACTTTTTAAAGAAGTCCGTAAAAACTACATTTTCTAACACAATCTACGTAAAACGAACGACAACCTTATCACCGTCCCCGCCACTGCCCAACAAATGAACATTTCCCTGCTAAGCTGGAAAAGTGCAGTTGAATTTCCCATTCCTATTTGGGTTTCCCTGTGTTGTCATAGCAGTGGCCAGCGCTAGTGGACACGGGGCAAACGTAGCAACCCACTCCCCCCTCCCTGACTACGTATGAAAACGAGGCCAACCAGTCGACTTCTGCTGGCTTAGCTGTCCCTCTACACAACCAAAAACGGACTTTCTTCTTCCAGCGTCGCAGAAAGGGTCCGACCTCGCTGCGGGTTCACCTCTTTTCATTACCACCTTGACCCTCCAAAGCCCCCCTCCCCCCGCGGATTCTTGTCCTAAGCGTCTAACGACCGGAACAGGAACTATTTCACTTCCCAGGTCCGGTCACCACTTTGGGAGAATTCCGGAGCAGGTGCCAGGGTCACTTACAAGGCGGCGCGGGCGTTGACCGCGGAGAACCAACGCGAAATGAACACCGTTGGAGGGCGCGCTAGGATATCGCTTTCATATCCTTGCCGTCCTCTTCAGAGTCCGACTACGGAAAGAGTCAAGTGTTTTTCGACGGTCCCGGGCTTCACTTTCCGCTGGCGCTAGACAATTCTAATAGTGCACTAGGGGGAGAGGGGGAAAGGTGATTGCGCCATTCCATTGTGGCAGTGTGCTTGCATTTTCGACAGGACAAAGATGGTATGCAAAGTTGAAAATTGCTCAGTGTGGAAAGAAGGTGAAAGGTTGATGATTCTGGGAAAATTGACCGGAGCGAACTGTTGAAAAGTGCTATTTTAGCAATGTACATGACTTTTTTTCTAAGTGGTAAACAGTTTAAAGTAAATAATATTGCTACACCCAACTGGCAGTCGCATGATTGTGATGCATGACGGCATGAAAGTATATCAGAATCTGCATGAAATCTGTCCTCATGCATTTTTTGCGATATAGGGGTATGAAATTTTTGCCCGTTACCGACAATTATCGACATTACCGACGGCTTTTTGGTTGTATTTCACAAAAAAAACCCTTAACAGTACGAGGATTGAACCACCAACTTCTTGGTTATTGATCCGACACGCTATCACCGCGCCATTGACGCTTGATGAATTGAGAGGGACAGAGCACCAACATAATCTTCTCTCTGGAGTGTTGCTCGGGGACGCGCCAGCATTATATGGGTTGGTGAGAACTGCAGATCGCTGACATGTTTACACGCGGGTAAAAATGAGCTATGAGCTTGCTGCAAAAATTGTTAGAAAATGTAACATTTAATGCAGCAAATCCACTGTTGCAGATTTTGATACATATTTTTCCTTTGGGTGTATATATATAAGGCTATCCAGTAACGATTTTTTCAATTCTAGTTTCCATACAATTTCTCGGGCTGGTCATACATATATGAGAATTATAAAATTCGCTAATCTTTATCTTGATAATGCCTGCAATGATCGATTTGTTGTCTTAGAAATGCGTGTAGATCATGATTAGGAGTAAGGACTTTTCAGAAAAAATAGGCTCACGGTAAAAGTTGCAATTTTTCTATTTCACTTTTTATTACTAAAACAGTAATTCCATTTAAAAAGAGCATAAACCGAAAAAAAAGTTCTCCGATCGGACACAAAAATTTTCTCGGAGTTTCTTGGCCTTAATAATTAGACTTTTTTGTTTGTTTGGCCATCTCAAAAGAGTTAATTTTCGTCAATTTTCGCAAAATCATGTTTTTTTTTCAAATAATCATAACTCCTTGCCATCAGTTTAATTGTAGCTGTCTTGGACGCAAATGAAAAGTGATTAGTTAGCCTTTGAAGAAAACATAGTTTCCACTCTCAAAAATCTAGCCTCACGTTTTAAAAAGTCGTATGAAAATTTGGAATGGCGTTGGCCGTGTGCTGAAGCTTAAGCCTGAAAATATTTCATTCGGATTCCTCTAGAAATTTCAATAAAAACAGAGTTTTTCGACGCGCAACGTGCAAAAACGGGAACATGACAAAAACGGGAAAAAATCTACTTTTTTTTCCAAAACTGATGATACTGAACGATGAATGATTTTTTTTCGGGTAACAAAATTAGCGTTTTACGTTTTTTTACTGCACGTTTTTGCTCGTGGCGCGTCGAGAAACCCAGTTTTTATTTTCAAAAAATCTTATCTCGAAAACGTACCACGTACCTCCAATTTTTGCATGTGCTGTGAAATTTCTCGAGAAATCGAATAAAACATTTTTAAGATTAACCCTCTACAACCCAACCCCGCCCCTAGACGGGCTTCGATTTAAAAAATCGCCAAAAATCCACTTTTCAACCAATTTTTGATTTTCAAAAAGCATTGGAAAGAAGAACTTTTAAAATTTTAGAAAATTTTAGGGTTGGAAGTTTGACTTGTTTTATGTGACTTTGCCAATGTTTTAAAAAATGTATGTTTTTGGGGTCAACTTTGGCTGTGTTTTTTACTAACATTTCCTATATTTTAAGTAAAAAGAAGTATGCAGTAATTTTTCTAGTGCCACAGACTATGCCTCTACGCATTGATTTACAATTTAAATGATAATGGTCTCATTTTATAGCAGAAACTGTGAAAAACATGCAAAAAATTGAAAAAGTTACTGTTAAAACATGAAAAAATTAGATAGGCAAAATGTAATGATAGGAGGTGGTAGAGTAGGCCAAATACTATCAAAAACAAACATAAACTAAACAAGATAAATTCAAATTAAAATACTAAAAATGATACAAGAAAAACATAAAACAAGAGAAGTAAAGTTTTTCGTAGAACAAAAGTTGCTCAAAATGACCTCCTGAACACGGGAAAAATAAAAATTTTCGAAAAAAAAATTTGGGCAGTAGAGGGTTAAGGCTCATTGGTCCAGACACGGTTAAAACGCCATTTCAAGTTTTCATACGACCTTTTCAAATGTTTGGATTAATTTAACCTTTCATTAGCATCAAAAACAGCTAAAAATGGTTAATAAAATCCATTTTTAAGCAGTATTTTGCAAAAGCTATGAAAAAAATACAACTAATCTCTGATGTTTATGGCACCTTTTGAAGTGCTTCAAAAGACCTTTCGAATGCAACTAAGAGAATTCAAATTTTACGCAAATGCGAGAAATTTAGGGATTTTTTTTAAATGATTTTTGGACCTCAAACTTATATGCCCGTTTTACCCCACTTCCCTTAGTTGTTCGTCTTATTTATAGACAAACTTACGCTGAAAGCTTCAACCAAACCTCGCACCTCGATACGACCTGTTACACATTGGTGAAAAAACTCGCTCTTAAGATACTGAAAAAATGTTAAGGATGGTGCAAACTCTGGTATTAAAGTTATATTTTTTCGAAAAGATAATGATAATGATTTTTTTATGAATAACATAAATATTCTCTTACAGTCGGTGTCATCCATAAAGTATGTCACGCTCTAGGGGGGGAGGGGGGGAGGGGTTTCTTAGCCACCGTGACATTAGCTCGATGTTTTCGAACTGGTTATTTTTTTTTCATATAATGTCAAGCCTTTTTGCTAATTGCAAATTTTATCTCAGTGTGGATACACACAAAAAAATATTTCCGAATGTTACATCATTTATGATGTAACACTTTTGCACGTCATTAAACATTTAAATTTAAATGCAATTTGATTTAAATTTGCAACAAATTATACGTAAAACCATGATTTTACGTGTGATTCAACCGTTTACGTCGAATCTCAAGTTTACATCAACTGAGTTTACATGTGATTCATTTTTTCCGTGTCGAGTAAATTCACATATTTTTTTCTGTGTAAGTAATTTCAATCATATTGCTCCGTTGAATCTGGGATCCGGAACGGATTCTAAAGGCTTAACAATTTTCGTTCGTGTAAGTTTACATCGAATTCCTTGGATTTTAAATAATTTCGAGTGGAATAAATACATTGAAAGTCGTGTAAATTCCAATGAAGTTTATGTAATAAAAATCATGATACATGATATTATCATGATACTTTTTGGTACATGATAAGTAATGTAAATTTACAGAAAGGGACCATCCACAAACCACGTGGACACTTTTTTGGAAATCTCTACCCCCTCTGCTGAGCCTCTGAAAGTTTCTATATTGTGATTTTTTCTCTATGTGTCACCTAATACGTAAACCCTTAATGTTTCATCTTATGAAACCTCATAAACTATTAGCTGAAAGTTAATTAAAGTGAAATTGTCTTATTTTTTTAAAATACCTACACAGAAAAAAATATGTGAATTTACTCGACACGGAAAAAATTAATCACATGTAAAATCAGTAGACGTAAACTTGAGATTCGACGTAAACGGTTGAATCACACGTAAAATCATGTTTTTACGTATAATTTGTTGCAAATTTACATCAAATTGAATTTAAATTTAAATGTTTAATGACGTGCAAAAGTGTTACATCATAAATGATGTAACACTCGGAAATATGTTTTTGTGTGTACTTCGGATTGTTTTAATCAAAGCTTAGCTATTGAGACATTTTCTTAAGAATTTTAAATTAATATTCCCGAAGAGTTTTAAACATAATTTGAGAAAAAGGCCTTTTATTTGCTTTATCAGGTTCAAAGATGACAAATTTTTGCATCTTTCCACGATGTTTGATTTTGTCAAAATATTATGAAAACTCAAAATGACGAAAATACACAAGTATTTAAACTATTTTTAAAGTATTCAAAGTCTTTAAAGAATTCATCAGTATCAATCAGTCATTGAAATCGAACCCTGGTGACGAGTTTGCTGGCAAGCTCTGTTTGCTTTTGAACCTTCATTCGTGCTTGACCTTGAACACTGTTCTATTTGAAACAGGGTCCGCTGGGTTTGTCGAACAATTGTTTGAACCCGTGTTTGAACATTTGTCTGAAACATAAGGTTTTAGCAGTACACGAGCTTTGATTTAGCTTCGACAAGTTATTTTATTAAAATCCATGCCATTTCTCAGACACAAAAATTGTTTTTAGCCGAGAAAACCGTGCAAACCAAACAATTGTTGTCACCAGAGTTCGAACCCAAAGTCACCTAAGTTTGAAACTCAAAGTGAACTTGGGTTTGTGTTCGAACATCCGCACAAAAGAGAATCGGAAAAGAGTTGCTGAACGCGGGTTAGAAAATTTGGACAGAAGTTAAAACAATGAACGGTTCGGCCAATGACTGGTATCAATCCATCCTCATTCACATACTATCTTTTCATCTTTCTTCTCGTCTTTTTTTCATATTTTTCATTGTTTTTCACACTTACTACCAGTCTTTGTGAGGGGATACTAAGCTTAATTTGCTCTCCATCCGCATTGACCTATTCTCAGCTATTAGGAAGGGAGCATCAGAGCAGTGGACAGTATGCTGTAATGGCGGAGACTGGATGTGGATAGTGGAAGACCAGAACTACGTCTGATTACTACATCTATTGACCTCTGCCAGTTTCTGTTTTCAGATTTTGTTTTCGGAAATATTGGAGGTTACTGTCGGAAGGAGATTCTCTTCCCCTGAGGACACCGTTAGTGATTTGGCTTGTTTGTGTCCAACCATCCCCTTTTAACCCTCCGGAGTGAATTAGTGAGGTTTATTCAAGTTTTTATAAAATAACCTTTCGATTAGCTGTGAATTTGGCAAATCACAAAACTCTGACCAAACTGAAACTACACACTGAGTTCAACAACCCTTGATATTGTACATCACTCATCAACGCACACAACATGGTCCCATCGTTTCATCGAAAAAGGTCGTGCTCCTTTGAAAATCTCTGCAACCTGCTGACCACACGAATCAACTCGCGTCCGATATGACGACCCGGCCAGCCAGCCATCATCAGGTGTGCACGACCCAAAACTGTGGAAGGGGTGGAGGAGGAAAAACTCACAAATCCGACAGTACAGAGCTCATACGATTAGCGTGTGTGTGTGTGTTTGCATCAGCGTTTTTCCCGCGCCATAACCGGTGACTGCAATGCATGCTGGACGCCGAGGCAGGCCATCATCCGTTTGTGGAGTCCGCTTCGGAGTCCCGTCAGGCCGCATTAGCACAAATCTTGCGGATGAATGTATAAATTTTTCAGATTCACGTTTTGCGAACGGATCGCGCGGCTGGGGCACACTTGGAACGGCCGGCTTCAGATGAATAGAATTTAAATTCATGTAATTTGGAATTATTGTGGAAAGTTTGAAATCCAATTAAGATTATTTAATTGATTATTCGGCTTTGTGCAGGCAGTTTTGCGCGAGCGGCACGCCGAAGTCGGAGTTGTCGTCGCATGGGTGCTGCTCATATTTTTCCCTTCTTTTCATATGGCAAACGCCATGCGGCATGCAGCCAGGGGACACCACCCGATGGGGATGACAAACCTGCATGATGTTGGCCAGGAAAGGGAATAGATAGGGGAGAGGGTGGTGGTTTCGTGGGACTTTGAAAATTGGGTATATTAGGCTACCAACTCTTGATGAGCAAAAATCCGTACTGTCAAGGAATTAATTAGATATATTTGGAATTTGGGAATTAAAAATATTGTTGTTAAACGTTTAAAAGTTTACGAAATGTCAGGTTTGCTTCTACGAATAATATCGTTGTCAGTGTTTTCACGAAAACACTTCTAGAGTTTTTATTGAAAAGGTCCTATAAACACAAGCACAACACAAGGTTTTCACAAGCTTTAGAAAGCCTTTTGATCTTTTATTTGATAAATATGTTTTGCAAGAAATTTGAAAAAAAAAAAAAAATATTAATAATCATGTTTGAACTGCGGAAAACCCGGAAAACTATGCAAGTTATCCCGTTAAAATCAAACTGACAGTTAAATGAAAATGTATAGTTAGCAAAAACATTGCCCCATCAAAAAAGCAATAAAATTTTCAAAATGCTGTTAAAATTCCGTACTAATCCGTATTATGCGGAAAATTCCGTGCAAAAATTCCGGCCTGTTAAAAATCCGCAGAGAATGTCGAAAATCCGTACGATAAGGAAAAAATCCATACAGTTGGTAGCCTTAGCGTATAACTTATTTTCAAGAGACTTTACTTTAGCTTTTTTAAACATGGCTTTAAAGGGTGATTTTGGTCCTTGGTCAAGAATCCGATGCATATTTTCGACATCTCTAATCGGTTACGCAGTACGGCATCTTCCATTTAGCTGGATTTTAACTAAGACACGTTTTTCAATGTTTTCTAGCTCCAAACCTCGATAAGATAAAAAAAAACGGTTTCAAAGGACATTTATGTAAAATTCGACGCTCAATTAGATGGCGTACTCAAAATTTTAAATAATGTATTATCAATAGGAAAAAATACAAAAATAGTTTTTAAATCGTTCCCATTTTTCGTTTCGCATATGTTAAAAAAAATCAGATGCATGACATTTGTAGGGAATTTGATGTTTTTTTTAATTGGCAACTACCCATACAAGTAGTTTTTTTTTCATTCTCAGAATAGATACAGGATTTTTTTTGTATTTCTGCAGAGTTATTATTTTTAAGAGTGTACCAATTCTCTACAAAGTTACGGAGCAGACTAATATGTAATTATAAATACATCAAAGGATTGCTAACATCCATTATGCATAACGATAACTTTACGAAAAAGTTTTTCAGATAAAGTAATTATTTTGGCCATTTTTGGCAAATTTTTCGAATGGTGCACTTCATTAAAAATTAATCGATTTTAAAGTTAAAAATGATTTTTGATACTTTGTTTTACTATATTTTCGAAGTTATTTTCATTTTTTCCAAAAAATCATATCTCCGGTGCCACATTTGCCACAGTATGAACTCAATCATATAGGACCAGGGGTGACCAAAGTATGGCCCGCGGGCCAAACGTGGCCTGCGAGGTGATTTTCTGTGGCCCACGGACCCATTTTGAATAATCGTGTTAAATGGCCCGTTGATCATATGTAACGTTATTTAATACTTCTTAAAATAAAAGTTGATTTCAAACTGTTTATGTTCTTTTTTTTTCTTTGTTAATATAAAACTGATGATTGTTCCAAATTTTGATTCCCATTTTACGAAATAAATATATTGTTTAAAAATCTTTCTAATTTAAACAATTTCAATTAAATAAGTAAATTTCAAAATTTTATTGTTAATGTTATTGAAACTTTTTATTGGAAATTTTATTGAAACTTTCAAATTTGACTAAGTTAGAAAACTGCAATAAAAGCAAAAATTTAAACATTACATATTAATTTAAAAGTCATAATGACTCTTTTCATGAAATGTGTTCAAACTTACTTTACACTTAGAAATCTTCCAACTTGGGATTCGAACTCATTACAGT
This sequence comes from Culex pipiens pallens, assembly GCF_016801865.2. NCBI lineage: Eukaryota > Metazoa > Arthropoda > Insecta > Diptera > Culicidae > Culex > Culex pipiens. The sequence continues at coordinate 139,835,334 of NC_068938.1, read as the reverse complement.
TGGATAACGAATCTGATTGACTTCCATTGACTCATTCAAACAGACAAAATTTACAAATTTCAATTGAAAATTAAGTACAATCAGCTGAAATCAATTTGAAATGCATTTCTCTGCGTATAGAATCATGTTGAGTATGTTCCGGTTTATTCAAAAATAATTTGGATTTTAGTGGATTTTCGATGAACAGTTCCACAGATTTCATGTCGCCATTTTCAAATTTGAAAAAAAAATCCTTTTTTGAAATACCTTAAAAAATAAAATCAACAAATCTGATGATCATTTTTTTTTTTTTGTATTTTTATATAATAGTAATAGTAATTTTTTTAAGTCTTTTAAATGAAAAGATCGTAATTTAATTTTTCATTTTTTTCAATTTGGCCCGCAAGCTCATTTGAGTTTGAAATTTGGCACGGCATCCAAAAACTTTGAGCACCCTGCTATAATATAGGATGTTGGAAAAATGCCTTATTTAGTCTCCTAAAACATACTGAAAAATTTCATTTCCTGAAAAATAATTATTTCCCGAATTTAACTTTTTGCGATTAAAAGTAAAATGAAAAAAAATCGGCATTTTTTTTAACCGCTTGTTATTCTGTTCTGAATAGTTTTTATTATAATTTACACCTTTGCGATCAGAAAGTCTCTTCCCAAGGTACAGGTCTTCGAACATTCACATGCTCATATTTTATTACCAGCCTTTAAAATTGTATGAAAACTTTTCTATGACCTAAATTTTCCTGATTATTGAATTCCAGAATTGCCCTGGTTCAGCTTGAGCTTGAGGTGCACTCCATGGATAAAATGTGTTGACCTTTTCCAAACACTTGGATTCACAAAATCTTCAACTAGCAAATGTTAGATTAAGTACACAGAAAAAAAATGATTGTTATATTCACCAGGGAATGGTGACAGATTTTGGTAAAAAAAAAGTTTCTGGTGAATGTACATTAGGTTCACATGTTTACAATTTTTTAGATAAAATTACTCAAAAAATAGGTAATATTCATTCAACCCAATTTTCAACCATCCAAAATTCCACTTTTTTTTTGCTGTATAGCTTGAATTTAACTTTTTTGCTTTAGAATATTAACGTTCTAAATATAAATCATGTCTTAAATATGCCTCAAAGAAAAGCTGATTCTTTTAATTTTCTTTATCTCTAATCTCTTAAGACAAAACAATGTTTTATTCAAATATAAACAGTTCAAAATTCGCTTTGTTGCACAACATATTTTTTCGCTTTTTTGCGGTTAAAATTGAATTGCATTGAAAATTAATTATTGTTACACACCTGTATTGTCCAAATTCATATAAGGGTAATTCTCTACCAACTCACACGAAATCGGGAAAAGTTGCCCCGACCCCTCTTCGATTTGCGTGAAACTTTGTCCTAAGGGGTAACTTTTGTCCCTGATCACGAATCCGAAGTCCGTTTTTTGATATCTCGTGACGGAGGGGCGGTACGACCCCTTCCATTTTTGAACATGCGAAAAAAGAGGTGTTTTTCAATAATTTGCAGCTTGAAATGGTGATGAGATAGAAATATGATGTCAAAGGGACTTTTATGTAAAATTAGACGCCCGATTTGATGGCGTACTCAGAATTCCGAAAAAACGTATTTTTCATTGAAAAAAAACACTAAAAAAGTCTTTAAAAAACTTTTTTTCGTAAAATCGCGATAACTCGTGATGTTTATAAGCAAACCCCTTATGTATACATATCAATTTTTTTTGTAATTGTCTGTTCTACAACTTTGTAGAACATTGTTACACTCTAAAAAATAACCCTGCAAAGATAGAAAAAACACGAAATTTTAAAATGAAAAAATTACCCTTCTGGGTCAATGTAGATTCGAAAAGTACATTAAATTTCCCATAAAATGACATGTTGTTAAATTTTTTACAGTCGAGTAACGGAAAATGGGAGAATTTTTAAAACTTTTTTTGTGTTTTTTTCGATGAAAAATACGTTTTTTCGGAATTCTGAGTACGCCATCAAATCGGGTGTCTAATTTTACATAAAAGTCCCTTTGACATCATATTTCTATCTCATCACCATTTCAAGCTGCAAATTATTGAAAAACACCTCTTTTTTCGCATGCTCAAAAATGAAAGGGGTCGTACCGCCCCTCCGTCACGAGATATCAAAAAACGGACCTCGGATTCGTGATCAGGGACAAAAGTTACCCCTTAGGACAAAGTTTCACGCAAATCGAAGAGGGGTCGGGGCAACTGCTGTGTGAGTTGTCGGAGGATTACCCATAAATATCCCAATTGCAATAAAAGAGTTAATTCAAAATTATAGATAGGAAGTTTCATAAGAAGTTTGATTGACAATTATATAAACTAACGTTCTTATTCACCCCAACATCCTCTCCAAATTTCCGCAGCAGCACGCCAAAGTTCTCATTATGCGCACACCGACTGCTACTTTTCGTGGCCAGGGAGCACATACCCTGCTGCGGGATCGCTTTGGGAAAAATACGGAACCGTCACCGCCAGGGTCTGGTTTATTATGCATTTCAAAAAATAAACTGGAAACTTGTCACCAGACTAAACATGGGCCCGTTTCGGCAGCAGCCGAACCGAATGAATGAATGAATGGCTGCAATCCTCCACTTTGGGGCCTAGAAGGAAATCTCCCGTGGGAACCTCCAGAGTATCCCCTGAGCCGATTCCAGGCGTTGATGCAGTTCTTGGCGCATTGGCTCCCAAAGTGGGGTGGCGGCTGAATGGGACGGTTGATTGTGAATATGAAAATTAGTGTTGATTTGCCGACGACTTGAGAAAAGGGGAGATGAGGTGAAGAACGAAATCATTTTTAATGTTTGCCCCAGCAGTGACAGAAGCCTAGAAGCGAGTTGCAACAATAAAATAGGCATCCGTTCAGAATGAGGGCCTGAGAGGCGCAGTGTTCCACACACCACAGGTAATAAATCATCCACTTCCTGGGGATTGTGTTGTTGGCGATGCATCAAAGAAAGTTGGCAATTAAAAATGAATTTACTCGAAGCTGTGATAATGATCGTAAAAAAGTAGACTTCTTTTGAGTCGTGGAATTTCATCCAGTTAGTTCAGTTCAAGTAGGTAAGCTTATTTGTTTTTCAATGGTTTCTTCTGTTTCCTTAAAAAATCAGAACAAAATAAGCAAACTCTTAAATAAAGAAAATTAAGCGAATTCTGAACTGATTGTATTATTCATAATGATTTTTTATCAAAGCTCTTGCTCTAAACTCACTCAACATCCCCAATCAAGCGATTGATCCTAAATTCTACTAAACCTCTCTCCAAAAAAACTATACTGTTCTGCCACCAATATCACTCCCTGACTTAACCTTCATTAACCGCGAGTCACATCAGCGACTTCGAGATTGCCGCGCGCGGATATCTTAATTTGCTCCACTATCAATCTAGCTTAATTGAACAAAAAGCACCGCTTCTAGAGGATAAACGCAGAAACACCAGGCCCCCAAAAACAGTAATCGCTCAGTGACCTCCCCTCAAAAATTGACGATTTTCCCACACCCAAAGTTTCCAAAGTCTCGAACCCCCAGCGGGTGGGGAGATCCCCAGGTGGTGACAGGTGTGAGGTAGATCCAATTCCGAAGCAGTCACCAACCAACCGTTCGACGGCGAAGAAAATAAATCGAATTTAATTCAACCAAATTACACACAATAAATCCAAACTTGAATTTTCAATGGCACTCATTAACATTAATAAAATTGTACGCCCATTGATAACACTCTCTCAACACCCGGACGACCCGGCCAAAGAAGAGAGAGAGTCAGAAAGGCCCGAGGGGAAATGGCAGAAGAATTGACGACGACGATGGCCATCACCTGAGCTATTGGCCGTGACTGAACGGGCAGCAGGTTGAACCGAGAGGGCGGAAATCATGGTGACACTTTTGAGATGCCGCCGCCACCGGTCGAGAAGAGTCGTCTTTGGCCAAGTTCGGGGGATTAAATTGTGATTATTGTGAGGTGGGGTGATTTTGGACTGTAAATTCGAATTTAACGATAAAGAAAAACTTGTCGTCTATTTTATCTCTTCAAACTGAAAAAAAAATCACATAAGACAACAAATTACATCCAAAGTTACCCGACCCAACGGTGTCCAACACGGAAAACCGTTTCACTCGATTGCTCTATTGATTATGCGTATCTTGTTGGAGAGCTTGGACTTGGAGCAGGGGTGAAAAGATTTGAGGCAAATAAAAAGTGGTGTATAAAAAACTTCGCCAGAAACCAAGTTGAAAATGACGGCGACTTAAGTCCTACAAGGATGAAGAAAAAAGATGCCCTCGAGGGTGATGACAAATTCCAGAGTAAAGTGTCGTCGACTGGTGCCAATTAATAATTTTCTTTTTTTTGCCTCAGGGTGGAGGAGGATTTCGTTTACAGGAGGATTGAAGTTTTTTTTCCTTTTGGAAAGAAAATTCCTCCTCTTTTTAAGTGAAAATAGATTGAAAGGTGTTCCAATGGAAAGAAGCTAAGGAATTTGATAGTATTTGGTTCATCCCATTAAATTATTTTCTTATGTATAAGTTTACATATTATTATTCAAAAGTTTTTAAAATGTATTTTTAAGTGTATTTTAAAGATTATTTTGATAAACTGTTGATCTAATAAAAAAAAACGTGTTTTTGCGTTTTCGATCTTTTATTTGATATTTTTTTTTTATATTTTTTTTCTTGTTTAGATTTTATTAAATCTGATATTTTGTAAAACAAACATTTTTTTTTCTTGCAATTCCATTGTGAAATTATCAATTTTTCTTATCATTTGAGAAAGATGAAACGGCCTACAGGAGCGGCCGTGGCTGACTGGTTACGGTGTTCGCTTTGTAAGCGAATGGTTCCGGGTTCGATTCCCATCTGCTCCCAACGAGAAAGTTAAGAACACCTAAATTTGAAATGATGAATATGAACGAAAAATCAAAGTTGCTCGAGGCGTGGTTCGATCCCCCGTCCTTTGGACTGGTAAGCAAAATTGCTAACCACTAGGCCATGACGACTTGGTGAGCGTGGACTGGAATTAGGAATACTGTTACAGAGAGCGAGTTGTGGCGCTATAACCACGGCAAATAAGTGTCAAGGGCATTCGTGGAAATACAATGTCCCATCCCAGAGGGTCCCGGAGTACCAAACCTTCTTAGCATGGTGCTCCCAAAGAATACAACCAAATCTCGGAGCGTATGGTGGTGTGTCCCCACGCTTCTTCCTCCCCTGTCGATTCAGAATTGTGTTGTTGTTCGAACACTCAGTGCCCAAACTCAACCCAATTACGAGTCATCTCTGCGATACGGCTTTACGCAGTAGGCCTGGCCGCTTTAACGCTTGTGATATTTCAATGCATTCTAATGCAATGGCGTAGTACAAATGTTAATAAATGACAAGAAGAGTGCTTGGCGTAATCTAACCTAAGGCACTCTTCAGGATCCCTTCGAAAGATTGGCTGCGCTAGGGTCTGATTAGATTAGATAAGATTAGATCATTTGAGAAAGATGAAACCGCCTACTTTTCCATACTTTATTGGTAAAACAACTTTTCAGCACACATGAAAAAAAAAGTTGAATTTTGGAATGTTGAAAATTTGGTAGGTTTAATATTACCTCTTTTTTTGAGTAATATTACATAAAAAATGTGTAAAAATGTGAACCTGATGAATAGGCTTAGTGATTTTTCACGCTCAAAAATTCTAAATTTCACGGGGACCTCAATTTCAAAGCACAAAATTTCACGCAAATTTCGCGGACCATGAAAAATGTTAAAATAACTCTGAAAATCCTATGTATAAATCACAGAAACTACTTTTTATGCTTCATTATACATTATTCTTCAATAAACTAAAACAATCTTCACTTGATTTGAACGTGACGCAAAAAAATCTCCTAATTTTCCTATTTTATTTTTTCAATGTAGGGCATGTGTATTCTCATTAACTGGATTGCTTTTTTAATATTCCACTAACACTTAAACTACCATCCTCAATATTATCCCGCGAACTACCAAGCTAGCGAAAAAAGGCGAAGTCCAACTTCAAACAGCTGTATCTCGGCTCCCTGTGGACGGATTTTCAAAATTCAAGAAGCAAAAGATGCGGACAGATCTCTAGATTATTTTGCTTTTTGAAAAGTCAAAAACAGAGGCACTTACCCTATGTTATTCCCAAAACCAACCAGGCAACTTTTTTCAGCCCTTTATTTTCTAGTTGTTTTGCATGTTGGATCGAAAGTTGAATGATAATCTGTTTAAAATTTTATCATAATGCAAGTTGCAGTTCAATTATAATATCCAATACCTTTTTTGACCGATCTGGCCACTTTGGGACCGGTTCCAGGTTCTCCGGTGGAACCCGGAATATATTTGAGAAAAGTGGCTTGCCAGATTTTTTCCAGATTTTTTGCCAGATTTTTTTCTGTTCAGACCTGGTAACCCTGTTGATGACGCTGAAAACCATTTTTAGGCATATCTAGCCATTTTGGGACCGGTTCCAGGTTCTCCGGTGAAACCCGGAATATCCACATTTACAGAGCATTTTCAAAAATTATATTGGAGTGGCAATATGGGTATCAAAATTCAGTAATTTCTAAATAAAAATAATTGATGACATTAAAAACCATTTTTGCGTATATCTGGCCATTTTGGGACCGGTTCCAGGTTCTCCGGTGAAACCCGGAATACCCCCAATTACAGAGCATTTTCAAGAATTATATTGGAGTGGTAATATGGGTATCAAAATTCAGCATTTTCAAAATCACGTTCATTGATGACGCTGAAAACCATTTTTGGGCATATCTAGCCATTTTGGGACCGGTTCCAGGTTCTCCGGTGGAACCAGGAATATCTCCAACTACGGAGTATTTTCAAGAATTTTATTTGAGTGGTAATATGGGTCTCAAAATTTAGTATTTTCAAAATCAAGTTTCTTGATGACGCAGGTTTTCCGGTGGAACCAGGAATATCATCAACTAAGGAGTATTTTCAAGAATTTTATTGGAGTGGTAATATGGTTATCAAAATTCAGCATTTTCATAATAAAGTTACCTGGTGACATTCAAAATTTCAAAATTTTTAGTCTTATCTAGCCGCTTTGAAGACGATTCTAAGTTTTCCGGTGGAACTCGTAATATCCCACTCTACGAAGCTTTTTTTTTCAAAAATATTATTGCATAGGCATTATCGATATCAAAATTTAGCATTTTCAAAAATCAATATCTTTGATGATCCCAAAATCAATTTGTGAATTGGTCTGGCAACAAAGGGGATCAATATTCAGTATTATCGAAATCAAGATAAATCCAAAAAATATTTTGAGTGTCACCAAATAACTTTATTTTGAAAATGCTCTGTAATTGGGGATATTCCGGGTTCCACCGGAGAACCTGGAACCGGTCCCAAAGTGGCCAGATCGGTCCAAAAATTATTTTTAGTGTCATCAATGATTTTTATTTAGGAATTGCTGAATTTTTATACCCATATTGCCATTCCAATATAATTCTTGAAAATGCTCTGTAAATGGGGATATTCCAGGATCCACCGGAGAACCTGGAACCGGTCCCAAAGTGGCCAGATAGGTCCAAAAAATTTTATTTTAGCGTCATCAATGAGCTTGATTTTGAAAATACTGAATTTTGATAACCATATTGCTACTCCAATATTTTTTTTGAAAATGCTCTGTAATTGGGGATATTCCGGGTTCTACCGGAGAACCTGGAACCGGTCCCAAAGTGGCCAGATCGGTTCAAAAATGGTTTTTAGTGTCATCAATGTTTTTTATTTAGAAAAAGATGAATTTTTATACCCATATTGCCACTCCAATTAAATTCTTGATAATGCTCTGTAATTAAGGGTATTTCGGGTTTCACCGGAGAACCTGGAACCGGTCCCAAAGTGGCCGGATTGGTCCAAAAATGTTTTTTTTAGCGTCATCAATGAGCTTGATTTTAAAAATGTTAAATTTTTCTACCCATATTGCCACTCCAATAAAATTCTTGAAAATGCTCTGTAATTGGGGGTATTCCGGGTTTCACCGGAGAACCTGGAACCGGTCCCAAAGTGACCAGATCGGTCCAAAAATGGTTTTTAGTGTCATCAATGATTTTTGTTTAGAAATTGCTGAATTTTGATAACGATATTGCCACTCGAATAATTTTTTTGAAAATGCTCTGTAATTGAGGATATTCCTGTTCCACCGGAGAACCTGGAACCGGTCCCAAAGTGGCCAGATTGGTCCAAAAATGGTTTTTAGCGTCATCAATGAGCTTGATTTTGAAAATGCTAAATTTGTCTACCCATATTGCCACTCCAATAAAATTCTTGAAAATGCTCTGTAATTGGGGGTATTCCGGGTTTCACCGGAGAACCTGGAACCGGTCCCAAAATGGCCAGATATACCCAAAAATGGTTTTCAGCGTCATCAATGAGCTTGATTTTGAAAATGCTGAATTTTTATACCCATATTGCCACTCCAATATAATTGTTGAAAATGCTCTGTAAATGGGGATATTCCGGGTTCCACCGGAGAACCTGGAACCGGTCCCAAAGTGGCCAGATCGGTCAAAAAAGGTATTGGATATTATAATTGAACTGCAACTTGCATTATGATAAAATTTTAAACAGATTATCATTCAACTTTCGATCCAACATGCAAAACAACTAGAAAATAAAGGGCTGAAAAAAGTTGCCTGGTTGGTTTTGGGAATAACTTAGGGTAAGTGCCTCTGTTTTTGACTTTTCAAAAAGCAAAATAATCTAGAGATCTGTCCGCATCTTTTGCTTCTTGAATTTTGAAAATCCGTCCACAGGGAGCCGAGATACAGCTGTTTGAAGTTGGACTTCGCCTTTTTTCGCTTGCATGGGAGTAGAGGGTGACGAGCGGGAATTCCCGGGAAAAATTTCCCGGGAAATCGGCAATTTTTTGACCTCTCGATTCCCGGGAAATTTGGTCGAGACTCCCGGGAAATTTTATACTTATAAATATCGAACCAAAATTAATAAACTAATCAGAAAAACATTTGAAAAATTCGAAATTATTTAGAACATTGGATGTTCAATGTTCGATTTCCAAGATTGAATTGATCAATGTTTCTCTAATCTTCTTATTCTAAAAGTGTGAATTTAGACTTTTCAAAAATTCCAATAACTTTAATTGAGTTTAACCAAAAAATGTGGAACCCAAAATTAACATTGAAGCATAATTAGCAGTTACACACCATAAATGAAATATTTTTTATTTCTAAGAGGGAAAAGCCTTTTCAAGATAAGTTTAATTTCCATATTCCCTCTCGAGCATAGCATAACTCATAGTCTATTTTTTTTTAATTCTAAGTAAGTCAATTTCGCTTTATCGAGTCATTTTGTGTTTTGCATATTAAATTATATTTAAAGAATAAAAATCAGACATTTTTTTGTAAACGGACACTAAGTCCGCGAATTGTGAACATTTACAGTTGACCTTAAGAAGGAAAAAATCAACTTAAAGTTTTTGTTTTGAGTCGTTATTTATCATATTGCAGAATGCCATATTGCATAAATGGATAATTATATATTAGTTATTTTTTTACTTTCAAAAAATCTAAAACAAGTTCAACAAAAATTTTGTGCAACTTTGGAAAAATCAATCAGTGCGAATGAAGATTCGTAAACATTTTAAACTGCAATTCGAGTCCCAAAAAGGCTCGAGAAACGATTTTGTATTTGTAGATTGAGGGAACACTATTGGCTAGTTAAAAAATTCCCGGGTCCCGGGAATTCCCGGGAAATGGCAAAACTCAACTCTCGATTCCCGGGAAATTGAAAATCTCGAGAATCGTCACCCTCTACATGGGAGTTTAGGTGCTTATAAAGCTAAACAGTTTTTCGATAATTTGCATTTTACATTTTACTAAATTTCATGTCAACGCAAGATTTAACAACCTTGTCCAGCCAAAATGAGTAAAATAAATTGAATTTTCTGCGACATTTAGCCCATTAAACATATTTTGTAAGGTTTACATCTCACTTTTCAAAAATTAAATTCAAAATCAATAGGCAAAATTACAATAATTATTAACAAAATCGAAATTTGTATTCTAAATGAGAAAAAAAAAACAAAAAAAAACATGTTTTAACTTTCACGGGAATTATCCACACAAATAAACAAATATCGCTAAACTTAAACAGGACTGAGAAAATTTTTAAATGTTTTTAAAGGTGATTTCAAAGATAAAAAATACTCTTTATTTTATTTGGAATAAAACATCTTTTAATTTCTTTTGAAACTAACCATTCAAATAAAATAACAGTAAAATTTGTATTACAGCGAATAAAAATATTATTAAATAAGGTATGTTTCTAAAAAAACTAAAAAATCTGAACATTTCTTTAAATGGTTAATATCAAGCTTATCAATTGAAAACTAATAAAATTTATTTAATTTGTATTTATGGATGAAATATTTGTTAAAGCTGCTATTTAAAAAAAATGAATTGCTAAATTTCAAGGATTCATGCTGTCCACGAAATCGTCAAAAATCACTTATTCTATATTAGTAATTTAACCCGGGTATTCACTCGCTTAATTCTACAATAGTTCATAAGATTATTTTTATTCCTATTTTAGTTTGATAAATTATTTTGAGGAAAATCGTTACATTTTCACACAAACATAAAATTTCATGGGATTTCGCGGAAAAAGCCAAATTTCGCGGATTTCACGTTGTCCAGGAAATCGTGAAATTTCACTAACCCTACTGATGAATATTCATCAAAAACTGATGAATATTCATCATTTTCTGGAGTAAAATTCATCATTTTTTAGCCACAAAATCTGTCACCATTTCCTGATAAATATTACCATCATTTTTTTTTCTTGTGCACTGTTTTGAATTCATGTGGTTTTTGTTTACCTTGTACTTTATTTTATTTGTTTTTTTTTTATCCCATTAAATTTACCTTTAAAGCCAAATGAATGGTGTCATCAGCTTTCTTAAGGGGTTACATACATGTAGAAAATCGCATAATTTCATATTCAGCAATTCCCCACGAAAACAGCAGGTTTTAGAAAAAAATTCTCCGATCGGGCTCAAAATTTTTCTGGGGTTCCTTGCCCTAAATAATTAGACCCGTATTTTTTTTTGTTTGGCCAATAGGGTGACCTACGCCGTGTTAGGGTGGTCCGAAATATGGCAATTTTTGTCGATTTTCGCAAAAACCACTTTTTCAAAAAATCTAAACTCCGCGTTATTTAAACCGATTTAAGATGTCTTGGACGCAAATGGAAGGGTATTAGATAGGCTTTTAAGGAAAAATAGTTAGAAGTTTCTAATATCTAGCCTGACTTTTGAAAAGGTCGTATGAAAACATAAAATGCTGTTCTGAAGGTCTCGGGACAAAAGAGTCTATGTCTGAACATATTTTCACCGTATTCCTTGGACAATTTTACAAAACATATAAAAAAATAGTGAAGTTTTATTTTCAATATACCGAAATACGATTTTTTGAAAATAAAAACTGGGTTTTTCGAAGCACCACGTGCAGAAATGGGAAAATGACGAAAAATTCGACTTTGACAGGTTGTTCTTGTAATATTCGCTTTCTATCTACTTCATTCAGAAAAGTGTGGACAGTATAACTGTCAAACGGTGAAAATCACTCACAAAATGATGTTTGAGTGATTCGGAACTGTGTCGGAAAACAAGAAAGATGGCCATTGGCGATACTCTTGGACACGAAAACATATTTTTTTCCTCGTTGAAATACTCTTTAAACGATTATTTTTCAGAATTGCAAAAAACGTTGTATGGAATTCGATACAAAACTCGGCAAAGCCTCGTTGGATAAATGTACGACTTGTGCTGAAAAATCTTCATATTGCATCTTGTTGCATAAACTACCATTTCGGCATTCAATTTGGATGCTGAAATAGTAGTTTATGCAAAAAGAGGATTTTTTCATCACGAGTCGTACATTTATCCAACGAGGTTCACCGAAATCGTTTAAATCAGAAAAATGTTGAAAAGTATTACTTTTCAAAACAAGTGCTGAAAAGTTCAACTACCAACTCACACGAAATCGGGAAAAGTTGCCCCGACCCCTCTTCGATTTGCGTGAAACTTGGTCCTAAAGGGGTAACTTTTGTCCCTGATCAAGAATCCGAAAACTTTTTTTCGTAAAATCGCAATAACTCGTGATGTGTTTAAGCAAACCCCTTATGTATAAGTTATAAAACGTCCATTGTAGAAGGGGAGATATTTCGCCAAATTAATAACACCGATGTGGTTAGTTAGACTGTCCAAAATGTTCTGATTTCATTGTGATCGAAAAGTCCCCCAGAGCCTCACACACGAGGTACTGAGGTTTTGCTTACTGAGCATTAATCGTGCTACTTGCTTAAACCGCGGCGAGGTAAACGAAGTTTAGCTTTGTGCGCAGTTTGGGTTACTGTTGTCGGCTGTGCTGACGATGTTGGTGACGTCGATCTATTATGCGGAAAGCAATTTCTGTAACTTATATATATATATATATATATATATATATATATATATATATATATATATATATATATATATATATATATAATATATATATATATATATATATATATATATATATATATATATATATATATATATATATATATATATATATATATATATATATATATATATATATATATATACAGCAATTCCCCACGAAAACAGCATGGAAAAAAACAAAAGTCCTCGGATCGGGCTCAAAATTTTTCTGAGGGTTCCCTGGTCGAAATAATTAGACCCGTATTTTTTTGTTTGGCCATTAGGGTGACCTGCGCCGTGTTAGGGTGGTCTGAAAAATGGCCATTTTCGTCGATTTTCGCAAAAACCACTTTTTTAGAAAAATCATAACTCCTCGCCATTTTAACCGATTTCATCTGTCTTATACGCAAATGAAAGGTGATAAGTTGGCCTTTCAAAGAAAAATAGTAAGAAGTTTCAAAAATCTAGCCTAACATATATATATATATATATATATATATATATATATATATATATATATATATATATATATATATATATATATATACAGCAATTCCCCACGAAAACAGCATGGAAAAAAACAAAAGTCCTCGGATCGGGCTCAAAATTTTTCTGAGGGTTCCCTGGTCGAAATAATTAGACCCGTATTTTTTTGTTTGGCCATTAGGGTGACCTGCGCCGTGTTAGGGTGGTCTGAAAAATGGCCATTTTCGTCGATTTTCGCAAAAACCACTTTTTTAGAAAAATCATAACTCCTCGCCATTTTAACCGATTTCATCTGTCTTATACGCAAATGAAAGGTGATAAGTTGGCCTTTCAAAGAAAAATAGTAAGAAGTTTCAAAAATCTAGCCTAACATTTGAAAAGGGCGTATGAACTTTAAAATGCCGTTTTGACGGTGTCTGGACCAAAGAGCCTATGTCTGGAAATATTTTTATCGGATTCCTCGGACATTTTTACATAACATACTAAAAAATGGGAGGAGTTCATTGACAGGATTCCGAGATATGATTTTTTGAAAATAAAATCCGGGTTTTTCGACGCGCCGCGCGCGAAAACGGGAGATTGACGAAATTGGCAAAAAATCAACTTTTTTCACTAAAACTGCGATAACTTTAAAATTTCAGCGATGACCTATACATGTCTGGGAACCAAAATTTTCGTAATTAAAAGACGCAACTTTTGGTACCCAGCAAGCTTCCCATGCGCCAGTGCCAACGCACACCGCGGGTTTGGTTTTCTAGCTTCGGTACGTGCCTGAACCCATTTATGTATTGGTATCTTGGTACATCGTACCAGCGCACCACGACACTCTCGGCTCGCCCCATCGGTTTTGTGTCTGGCACTCACCCATGGCATGAATCCAGCGTGCCGTGGTACGTGTCGTGGTATTGAACCCGTTTTGTACCACCAGCGCGTACCACGACACGTACCTCGGCTCGTAACGAGTGAAGCACCTTGGCTCATATACCGAGTTCATGCCATGGGTGAGTGCCAGACACAAAACCGACGCGGCAAACCGAGAGTGTCGTGGTGCGCTGGTACGATGAACCAAAATACCCTCGGTTCGTGTGAGTCGGGTACGGGTGTAAACCGAACAAAGCAGGCGCAAAGCAAACCCGAGGTGCAAGCGAACCGCGTGTACCGCACGGTGCAGGGAAGCTTGGTACCCAGACATCTATAGGTCATCGCTGAAATTTTAAAGTTATCGCAGTTTTAGTGAAAAAAGTTGATTTTTTGCCAATTTCGTCATTCTCCGGTTTTTGCGCGCGGCGCGTCGAAAAACACGGATTTTATTTTCAAAAAATCAGATCTTGGAATCCTGTTAATGAACTCCTCCCATTTTTTAGTATATTATGTAAAAATGTCCGGGGAATCCGATAAAAATATTTCCAGACATAAGCTCTTTGGTCCAGACAACGTCAAAACGGCATTTTAAAGTTTCATACGCACTTTTCATATGTTAGGCTAGATTTTCCAAACTTTTTACTATTTTTCATTGAAAGGCCAACTTATCACCTTTCATTTGCGTATAAGACAGATGAAATCGGTTAAAATGGCGAGGGGTTATGATTTTTCGAAAAAAGTGGTTTTTGCGAAAATCGACGAAAATGGCCATTTTTCAGACCACCCTAACACGGCGTAGGTCACCCTAATGGCCAAACAAAAAAATACGGGTCTAATTATTTCGGCCAGGGAACCCCCAGAAAAATTTTGAGCCTGATCCGAGCACTTTTGTTTTTTTCCATGCTGTTTTCGTGGGGAATTGCTGTATATATATATATATATATTTGTAATTGTCTGTTCTACAACTTTGTAGAACATTGTTACACTCAAAAAATAACCCTGCAAAGTTAGAAAAAAACACGAAATTTTAAAATGAAAAATTTTGTTCTAAATGAAAAAATGACCCTTCTGGGTCAATGTAGATTCGAAAAGTACATTAAATTTCCCATAAAATGACATGTTCCAAACATTTTTATAGTCGAGTAACGGAAAATGGGAGAATTTTAAACACTTTTTTGTGTTTTTTCGATTAAAAATACGTTTTTTCGGAATTTTGAGTACGCCATCAAATCGGGCGTCTAATTTTACATAAAAGTCCCTTTGACACCAAATTTCTATCTCATCACCGTTTCAGGCTGCAAATTATTGAAAAACACCTCTTTTTTCGCATGTTCAAAAATTGAAGGGGTTTCACGCAAATCGAAGAGGGGTCGGGGCAACTGCTGTGTGAGTTGGTGGAGAATTACCCATTAAACAAATTAAACAAGTTTATCAATAAATCGAAATTACATGTATTCATATTTTATGCTCTTATAACAAGCATTAAAAATACTTTCATCATGAAATTCTTTTGATTTTGAATTATCTTTAATTGTATTGTTTAAATGTGCTTCCGCCACATAAAACCATTTTATCTGCATCTGTATATTTTGTTTGTTATTAGAAAAAAAGGTGCAGGTGGTTATGTTACACATGACCAGTATGACAAAGAACTTGGCAAAAGGTTTTAGGCTTCGATTTTCTTATTCAATATTTCTAGAATTTTACCTATCTAACAATAAACGCGAATTCTTCTGAACCGACCCGAGAAGTTTATTTTCTTTCAAGATAATAAATTAAAGTTTAAAAACTATTTATCATTTTTTGTTAATTATTGTATTTTTATTTATTAATAAATAGAATCGTTTTTATTGGCATAAAGATGTGTGTATGTGTGTAATGCTGAAAATATCAAACCATCCACATTAACGACCCCCTAATCTTTTGTGGTCTCTATTGCAAGTTTCTGCTCGAACCTAGGAGTCCAAAGGCTTGCATGGGTAGGGCTCCCAAACCTCTTTCTACTCCAAGGAACCTTCCACCCCTGGATTCGAACCGACGACATTTGGATTGCGAGTCCAACCGCCGTCAACGATTCCACCGGAGCTGGCTTGGTTTGGTGTATTGTTTGTCTTTTTATAGCAGGGAGATGACTCCCTCACCTAAAATGACTTAATGGCCTAACAACTACCAAGGCCGTGACCGACGATTTACTTCCCCATCCGATGGAAGGTTGGAGAAGATGGGAATCGAATCCATGATCATCCGCTTACAAAGCGGACAGCGAAACCATTCGGCCAAGCCTGCTGCGCTTTTGTCCAATTTATATACCTGTAAAGAAGCAACTGGTGACCCTTGAAAGGATCGTTATGCAGTTAAACATGAGATCAAAAATTATGTGTGTGTAGTATGTGTGCGGGTGTTTTTTTTTTTTTTTTTTTTGGTAGGACGAAAAAATCTGCAAACAGACGCCCGGGTAAGTACCCGGGTGTGTGAGGATGGGTTAAGGTTAACCCGACTCACTAAAAAAACGTCCTGTGTGTGTGTGTGTGTGTGTGTGTGTGTGTGTGTGTGTGTGTTGTGTATGTGTGTGTGTGTTTGATTTTTAATTGTGAGGGGAAAGGATAAAAGGAAGGGTTCTGTGTATCTTATCCTAATAACAGTCATGAGTCGTTTTCTTCCACTTAAACCTAATATTTACATTTCGTTTCTTCCCTATTGTTATGTGTAATGATTTGTGGGAAAGGGGATAATGTTGGCGTGTAAAATTTTATGTATGATGGACTTAAATCTAATAATCTTACAGCTAACTCATTTCTTACGTGAATGTGTGTCAGTGTAAGTGTCAATCATAATGTACATTATATTTTCTTCTTAGGTTTTACTGTATTGTTTTTCCTTTCATCATCTTCGGTTGTTTCGTTCTCAGTTATTGCCATCTCCGGTTGTAGTCGTTTTCGGCGGGTTCGAAGTTCTGAGCGACCTGGTTGAAATATATTAACATATTTAGTTTGTAAAAGCTAGTAAAGTTTAATGATTATTACCTTGAGGTGCGCTGCACTTCCTATGGTGTTATCAAGTCTGCGAAGCATCTACAGTGGTTGAAGTCCTGATCGACCTGATTTGAATATATTCAAACATTTACGTTGAAAAATTTCCACTTCTAAATACGTATGAAATGTCTATACCTTGAGATGCGGTTCGCGCCACTTATTGGTTTTTGCGTCAACTAGAATGACCGATATGGAGTAGCCGACCGTCATAACGTGCTCTCCTTCACAATCACTCTGTTGCGCTTCTCATGTCCGGTGGTGCTGTCAAATCCGAGTATAGATCCAAGCAGGAATTTGGAGGGACAACGGTTTAGCTTGATTGAGATGAGTTGGATGTAGTCGGTCGAATGACAGACAGCATAGGTC
>NC_068938.1:139767256-139817992 GCF_016801865.2 Culex pipiens pallens | reverse complement strand
ACCACGGTGTTTCGGGACGGCGAATGCCAACTAGCCGTTGTGCTTAGAGCTGTTGTGCGCCAGAAATGTGTTATGCACGGAAATTAACGATTCTGCTACTTTCGTAGCGTTCCAAGAAATAATGTTCATCATTTTAGCTCATAAATTTAACCTGCTGAGTATTTTTCGCTGAAAATGAACAACTAGGTATTTACAAAAATTGTTTAAAAATCAAAACTAATGCACAGTAGGGTGACAAGAAAAAATATTTCTTTTGGAAAATCTTAAGAGCTACCCTCTGGCTCGATTCTTTAACAATAATAAGTAACTGTGTCAATGTTGAGGATAAGGGGTCGCTTTTTATCGATGAAGTTTATATGGGGAAAATTGCGAAAATGTATGGGTAAAAAAATCACTTTAGAATTTTGGCAGCAGGTGGCGCTGGTCTCGCCCAATTTTGTTGAAGTGTGAGATTTTTGTAAGAAGTTTATACTTTTGGTTTAGTTTAATATTAAGATGTTTCTGGTTACATTATGTACACTAAAAAAATAAACTAAATCGAAGGATTGAAAGTTTACCAAAGTTGAAAGTTAGCTAGAAAAATCCGTTTATTATTAACTTTTCAGAAACATTTTTTTTTAATTTTTAGGTGGTGTCCATTAATTTTTAAAGGAAAATGGGAAATATGGGTTACTTCTTTAGATAAAATTGAGCATCTGTTTCAATTTTGGGACAAATCGGTTAGGGTTTGAGAGTCACTTTTGAGAGTTGAAGATTGTATGGGAATTTTTGCAAAAAAATATGGAGAAGAACATTTTTTTATTTTTTTCCAGAAATTTTGTCAAAAGTGAGATTCTTATGTAAAATTAAACGCTCTACAATTTTGTCGAAGAGTGCAAACCGATCTGAGGTGATCGTGAAATGTTACCAGCGATTCGAAAAAGATGTTTTTGTATGAAAATATATTTTTCAAAAGCTTTAAAGCGAATCCTAAACCTTAACTAATTTTGCTCACAATTGCAACAGATGCTTAGTTTTGCCTAAAGATGTGACCCAAAGGATGTCACTTAGGATTTAAAAAATAAACTCATTTTCTTGTCACCCTAATGGACACCATTTTTAAAACAAATGTTTCTGAAATCAAGCATCCAAAGTCCATGTTTTTGTAGTCATCCTAGTGGTCATCTTTGCCCATTTTCTTGTTTGTACATTGTTGGTCTGACCTTCCATCAGAAAAAAACTTTTTTTTACGGCTGCCCAATCGATGATATTGTGTAAACTTTTAATCTGATTTTAATGTTTAAAAGTGAAACTCGTGGAAAATATTTTCAACCTTTAGATTTTTCCTGATTTTTGAAATAACATCATTTTAAAGGGCTTATATTGGATTATAAAGCTTTTTTGTAATTCATGATGAAAAAATAAATTAAATATATATATTAATATTTAGCACTAGTTACACTTTTTAAAAGCTTCTTTTATATCATCGATTGAAAACTTGAAGGCAGAATAATTGTCACTCAGAAAAACTATTTTTTTCGTAATTTTCTGAATCACCTTTTATTTTTTTTCAACTCAAAAACGGTGCATCTTATTCTTTGAGCTTATTTTCGATGCTATTCAAATTTTTTTTTTTTTTCAAAAAACTTCAAAACTTTAAAGGAAATAGTACACACATAGAACTGAAAACAATTAGAATTTTTCCTGCGGTTAAAATCATATTTAGCATGTCTGGGATCGATCAAAAGTATTTTCAATTTTTGTGAAATTCCAATGTTTAAATCGCAAAGTTTTTTTTTTCCACGAAAACCTGGAAATTTTTAAAACCAATGATAAAAAAACAACTGGACAGGTGTAAAATGCATTTTAAATCACTTTTTTCATTAAAATGTTGAGACCATGGCTTGTTATTTAATTTTTGATATGTTTATTACGCTTCTCCCCCTCGGACCCCACCAAAGTCGAGGGACATAATCTTCAAAAAATATTTGCAACGGCATGAATACATTTAAAAAATTCATAACTTGGTGAAAAACTTAAAGTCCGTCAAACCCTGTAGCTCTATATTTGCACTTTTTGTCTACTAAACCAAATCAAAACATAAAACTTAATCTATTTGAATTGTCAAATACGAGTTTTTTTGAAAATAATGCTGATTAAAATATGGGTATTTTTTCCGTGTACCTTAGTTTTCCTAAAAGACCTTTTCATAAGCAAGTTGTAGGTTTTTGTAGGCTGAAGACAAAGTTTCAATTTTCAAGCAAAATTTCCAAATTTTGAAGCAAAACCTATCACAAACTTGTTAAAACATTATTAAAGCGATGCTGCTGTTATTTTTGAAAAGAATCATTTATTTAAAGAATCACTATCAAAACTTCACTGAAGCACTTTTTGATTTCAAATTTGATTTAACATAGAAAAATGAAGTTAAACAATGTTTACTTCGATTTAAAAAAATCAGCATTGGTTAAAAAAAATCATAACTTGGTCAAAGATTTTTTGCACAACCTTGAAAATTCTGAAAAGTTGGCATTTGATGACCTCTAAAACATAAAAATAAAAAAAATAAAAAATAAAAACATTTTTTTTCGCAAATCAAGTTTTAGTCACAAAAAATAAAATCAAAAATCACCAAAAAAATTTTACCGCGTATAATTTTTTTTCAATTCAGTCCATATCCATACCTACAACTTTGCCGAAGACACCAAATCGATCAAAAAAATCCTTCAAAATATACAGATTTTTTGATTTTTCATATTTCATTTTTGTATGGACAGCTGCCAAATTTGTATGGAAAATTATATGAACGAACTAATGATGCAGAATGGCTTCTTTCGGCATACCGAAGGCGCCAAAAAAGTTTCAGCCGGATTAAAATATACAAAAAAATCGAATGACCGAAATCTCAGAGAATTGCTCTGAATTATAGTTTAACATCTTTTGTTGGTCTGTGGTCCAAAAATTCAAAAGTTGTAAAGTGCCCAAATTTTAATGTCCCTCGATTTTAGAAGAAAATTTTGATGGGAGGGAAAACAGAAACTTGAAATAAAATATGCATTCACTCTAGGTCTAGCTTAGTTATGCCTAGCTTGGTTGACCGTGCAGCGACTAGCCGAACATAAAGCTTGCAAGGTTGGTGCTGTTATTAACAATAAATGCGTCAGGAATCTGAGGAATTTGTGTTTGCCTTGACAAAACAGATCGCTGAAACAGAATTTTTGGACATTTGTATTATTTGGTACTTTTTGGAGAAAAATTAGCTACTTTTTTGCTGTTAAATTTAGGTTAAAACAAATATTTTTCTAAAAATTATGAAAAAATGTTCCAAAAGATTTAGCTTTAGTTTTCAATGCAAAATCGGGTTCGAAATCAAAAAGTATATGATTTTTTATAATGTTCTTGAAATAAATACACTAAAGTTAGTGTTTTACAAAAAAAAAAATCAATTTTGTAATTCTTTTTCAAAGGTGCTCAAGGTTGCCCATTTTTTTTTCTCTTAAAGTCAAAATCATTTTTTATCCATTAGTCATTTGCAGCTTACTTTACTTAAAAGAGTGGTGAATAAAAGTCAGAAAATTTAGAAAGCCCTGATTTGGAATGGCAACCAGCTAGTGTTCAACAACTTTCTATTGAGCAATTCCAGGCAAACTTAAGGGAAATTGGACGAGCTTTCCGTTAAAAATATTTACGAGACTGAAAAACCAAGTCTGTCATATAGAAATTGTCAAAAACCACCAAAAATACCGTTTTTTCAACATTTTTTTTTATTATCTTCCCAAGTATTGGACATAGGACAATGGTCAATACGGTGACTTTTATGTAAAATTGTCTGGAAAATCGATTCCCACTACCGGTTTTTAAAAATTTTGACGTTTAGACCACTTTTCAAAAAAACAGTTTTAGTAAATGATTTTTGTATTTTTTTAGGAGAGACATACAATCCTGCATTTTTCGTCAGTCTTTTAGTAATATTTTAGGCTATTTCCTTAAAAATTTTGAACGAAAAAAAATCGTGACATCACCTTCAAATTTTAGTTTTAGACTTAAAAATCAAAAAATCTCATAGATGTGGCGGGTATTTTTGTTTCAGTGTTTTTTTTTTTCAGAAAGCCCGCCCAATTTCCTACAAGTTTGTCTTTAACCACTTTTTGATACGACGCAACGGCTTCGAGATACAGTAATTTTAAATACAAAATACAGAATACAAAAATATTTAAATACCTTACGCCCTTCTCAAATGTTATTCTCGAGTACTATTTGCTCCATATGCACAAAAATGGCTTTTATAGGCCTAGGATAACATGTCTACAAAGTTTCATTGAAATCGGAGATGGTCGGGTACAAAAGTATCAGAAAAATTTCTGATTTGAGCTGGAATTGCTCTATTTAAGTTTTTTTTGATGCTGTTTTTTCAGAATCAGAAGTTATAGTTGTCATAAAGCTACCAGACTCCAAAGTTGCAGGGCTTGTTACATTATCAGAACTTGTTCTTGTTGACGTTCTAATTTGATGAAAATGAATTTATCTAACTTTCAATAATTTTTCAAAATCATCAAGAATTTTGAAAACCAGATCACAAAAAGTCTTCAAATTGTGTGCTCAAATTCGTTTTGAAAAATAATCAAATCCAACCAAAGACTTTCCGTGCCTTCAATCTCTTTCTCGCCAAATAAAACCCGAATGAATGAATGATTTTCCGATGATGAATGTGTCGGCGGCTACAGTTGCTGCGGCGGTGGCGACGGCGGCGGCGGCGTTGCATGTTCCAAATTTAATTAATGGATATGTTTAACGAAAGGCCAGCCACACAGAGCTAGGGGATATGATACGCATTGTCTAGGTGTCAATAAGCATAACGTTCTCCTTCTCTCTGGGAAGTTTCGTGTCCTTGTGGCTATTGGCACGTCACTTTGACTTTTCGACTGTTTGGCGTCTGTTGGTCACACCATCGCCTGGAGGAACTTTTTTTGCCGTGAACGTTCTACCGTGAGTTTCGGCTTCGGAGCTTTTTCGGAGCAGAGGTGATTGATATATCTACCGGCGCAATGTACATACGAGGCGTACCTACAAGCCTCAGCCGACCAAAGTGTATCATTTGGTCTCTTAGTTTTCGACACAGCGCTCTGACCTTTGCTATTCATCTGTTTCCGTCAATCACGCGACTGCGGCGTTGGTTGGTTTGAATGTTGCCAAAACAACCGAAATTCCTTTGCTTAGGCCGGGGCAATAATGTGCGGTGCATTTCTGAGCTAAGAGATGCGGAACCGCCGGCCGGGTTGGTTTACTGCCAGAGCCCGGGAAAATATGTCAGTGGGTAATAAATGGCCAGGTTCCACTCAATATGTATACGAGATCGTTTGGACGAACGGTAGAATAGTTTTGGTTTGGTACGCGATCGAATGTCTCAGATGGACGAAGAATAACGACGATGTCGTTGATAGACCATATGGCCGCTGGTTTGATGTGATGATTGTAATTAGACTTAGATTTGTTGAGAGAAGAGACCTTCAGCTCCCACTAGTATGTTCTAGCAGTTCTATTTCCGGTGTAATTTGGTTGTTGGAATGCTTTGAGTGTCCGTCATCAGTATTTTAGTTCTTGAGTGATTTAAATTGCCCACGAGGTAGAAAATCTTTACTTTTAGTTGTATGTGACAACGAAAATTAATCCAATTAACTAGCTGAAAAAATATATGAGCCAAATATGCATGAAACCATGATATTGTGTTACTTGAGACCAAAAGATTGACAACACTTTTAAAAAAGTTTTGTTTAACAAATTTTCAGAGGCATTGTCAGTTTATAAGTATGTTAAAAATGTAAAAAGAAATATAAACAATGATAAACACAATATTTCGAATCTTTTTTTTTTTCAATACCCAATTAAAAATGACTATGCCTCGAAAAATGTGCAGTCATTTAAAGTTTCTAAACTTACATGTACTTTTAAATTGCCCTTTCTTTTAAAACTTAACGTGAAATTCGCATTCACTATGGACATTACAAACTGTTAAAATCATGGAAGGTCAAGTTTACCAAAATCGATTTCATAGGTGATTAGAGCTTTACAAATTATGTACCGAGGTTAAACTTATTTTTTTTTTTGAATAATAAGAGAAATTATTGGATATAAAAATCTTACGATAGATAAAACTTGTTTAGGGACCATCCATAAACCACGTTTTTGGAAATTCCAGCCAATCCAGCTCAAATCAGGAATTTTGCTGGTACTTATGTCGCGTCACCGATTTTAATGAAACTTTTTAGACATGTTATCCTAGGCCTATGTAAGCCATTTTGTGTATATGGAGTCAATTGTACTCGAAAATGACATTGGAAAAGGGCGTAAGTAATTGGATAATTCTCTACCAACTCACACGAAATCGGTAAAAGTTGCCCCGACCCCTCTTCGACTTGCGTGAAGCTTTGTTCTAAGGGGTAATATTTGTCCCTGATTACGAATTCGAGGTCCGTTTTTTGATATCTCGTGACGGAGGGGCGGTACGACGTGGTACGACCCCTTCCATTTTTGCACATGCGAAAAAAGAGATGTTTTTCAATAATTTGCAGCCTGAAACGGTGATGAGATAGAAATTTGGTGTTAAAAGGACTTTTATGTAATATTAGACTATCGATTTGATGGCGTACTCAGAATTCCGAAAAAACGAATTTTACATCGAAAAATACATTTAAAATGTTTTAAAAATACTCCCATTTTCCATTACTAGAATGTAAAACAATTTCGAACATTTCATTTCAAAGGAAATTTAATGTTCCTTTCGAATCTACATTGACCCAGAAGGGTCATTTTTTCATTAAAAACAAAAATTTTCATTTTAAAATTTCAAGTTTTTCCAAACTTTGCAGGGTTATTTTTCAGAGTGTAACAATGTTCTACAAAGTTGTAGAGCAGACAATAACAAAAATTTTGATGTGTAAACGAGTTATCGCGATTTTACAAAAAAAAAGTGAAAAAATACTTTTTAAGTTTCTCTTTGTTTCGTCGTCCGTGTCTGTCGCGAGTTACAATGAACGGCTATGTTCGACGACCAACTTTTTCAAAACTTTTTTTTTCGGAAAAAAACGCGATAACTCGTGATGTCTATAAGCAAACCCCTTATGTTTATATATAAAATTTTATTTAATTGTCTGCTCTAAAACTTTGTAGAACATTGTTACACTCTAAAAATAACCCTGCAAAGTTAGAAAAAACACGAAATTTCAAAATGAAAATTTTTGTTCTAAATGAAAAAATGACCCTCTGGGTCAATGTAGATAAGAAAAGTATATTAAATTTCCCATAAAATGACATGTTCCAAAAATTTTTACAGTCGAGTAACGGAAAATGGGAGAATTTTTAAAACTTTGTTAGTGTTTTTATTCGATGAAAAATACGTTTTTTTCGGAATTCTGAGTCCGCCATCAAATCGAGCGTCTAGTTTTACATAAAAGTCCCTTTGACATAACATTTTTATCTCATCACCGTTTCAGGCTGCAAATTATTCAAAAACACCTCTTTTTCGCATGTTCAAAACTGGAAGGGGTCGTACCGCCCCTCCGTCACGAGATATCAAAAACAAACCTCAGATTCGTGATCAGGGACAAAATTTATTCCTTTGGACAAAGTTTAACGCAAATCGAAGAGGCGTCGGGGCAACTGCTGAGTTAGTTGGCGGAGAATTACCCAATTTATTTTTTTTGTATTTTGTAATTTAAAAATTACTTTTACTCAAAGCTGTTGCATCGAATCAAAAAGTGGCCAAAGACAAACATGTGGGAAATTGTACGGGCTTTCTGAAAAAAATACACTAAAGGGAAAATACACGCCACTTCCATAGGATTTTTCAATTTTTAATTTTTAGAGGTCAAATTGAAGGAGATGTCACGAGTTTTTTTTTGTCAAAATTTTTGAGGAAATAGCCTAAAATGTTACAAAAGACTGACGGAAAATGCAGGATGATGATTTTTGTATTTTTTTAAGGAGAGACATATCACTCTCCTTAAAAAAATACAAAAATCATCATTACCCTATGTCCAATCCTTGTGAAGATACAGCGATTTTAAAAATGAAAATGATGAAAAAATAGGGTTTTTAGTAGTTTTTAGCAATTTTTTAATTAATGACTTGATTTTACATTCTCGAAAATATTTTTATCGGAAAGGTCGTCCAATTTCCTATAAGTTTGCGTCTAACAGCTTTTTGATTTGACTCGTTCCATTATTTAAGTAAGCTTATTTACTATCCATGTTTTTACCAAACTGAAAAAATAAACTATTCTCAGTTATGAGCAATGTAATTAAGATCATATCTGTAAGCCCATACGTCCAATTCAAAATTAATTTGAATGTTTTTGGCATGAGCAGTTCCTTAAAACATTAAGGGGTAACATACATGTAAATCGGCAAAAATGTCAGAGGTTGGTTTGAGCACACAATTATTTTTTTTCAAAATCTGTTTTCGGGGCATTAAAATATACATTTTCATCTATTAACAAAACAAATTTGAAGACATTTGGTTGTATCATTGCCGAGATATAGCTATTTGAAGTTAGCAGTTTTAGAAAACGGGTGCCACGATATCTCAACATTGCTTCGACCAAATCGGCTCAAAATTTTGGTGAAGACTCATCAAACCAGTCCCGTGTGCATGACGAAGGCCGATTTTCAAAAAGTTTATTTATAAAAAAGATAAAAATATTTTTTTGTTTTTCATATAAAAAATCGACAGTTTTTGATTTTTGTATTTTTTGAAAATTCAAAATTTCAAAATCGGGCTTCGTCATGCACACGGGACATGTCTTGGGAGTCTTCACCCAAAATTTCAGCCAATTTGGTCCATCCTATCTCGAGATATCGTGGCAAACGTAAATCAACTTGGTGTTCAGAGAAAAACGCTCAGAAAGTTAGACAGTTGGCTTTGCGCATGGCAAAATTCTGAGCTTAAATCGTCTCTAACTCAGTTAAATCATGAAATATCTTCATGAAACTTTCAGGAGTGATTGAAAACCATCTTTTATGTGGATTTAATAAATTTTCTGTAAAATAAAATTTTGTGATTTTCTACATGTATGTAACCCCTTAATAGCTTAAAAATGTTTGATTTTTTTTGAAAAAAAAATTAGAAAGGTTATTTATTTGAAAAATCATATTTTTATTGAACTTTTAAAAGACCATATTCATATTATTCATAAATTTAATGATTTGTTTTTGTTTGTTTTACAAAAAAGACGAGTAGTGTTCAAATATTTTGAAAATAAAATATTGTCATGTTTTTTCAGCAAAAATAAAAATAAGCAACCCCTATGATTTTTCAGGCATAAAATAAACTGTTAACTTTAGGAAAAATTCATATTAATAAATTAATTGATATTGAGCAAATAAACAGTAGCTGACTTTAGAACTGTTACAACATAGAAATCATGTTGACTCAATATTTTGAAAATTTGGCATTAAAATTAAAATTTAGTTTTTTTTTTGCTTTTTTCTGAACTTAAACTTCAAATAAAATTTGTTCCAGCCTAAAGTTAACAAAAAAAGAAGTTCCGAAGTTTTATTAACTATTGAAAAAGTCTGAACAAAACCTAAAACTTTGCTGAAGACTGAATAAAAATACCTTTTATATAATTTAAAGTCATGTATTTGTGTTTGTGTTTTATTTTTCAATGAATAACTTGTGAACAGTTTGTATAATTAGATATGAACTACAATTCAACTGCTGATTAGCTTAGTTGGGAACACAGATTTTGGGAATAAATAAATTAAATAAGTAAAATAAGAGAAAGAAAATAAACAAAAATCATTTAAAAAATACCTACTTGAAATTTCTGCGAAATTTTAAACAAATTATCATGGAAATGTAATTTATTTGAGAAACACGTTAAGCCAACAAAGTTGCATGCAACAATACAAAATCAGTTTGATGTAGTGCACAGCTTGTAGTGTGCTACCAGTAGATAAATTACTTGTAAAAAATCTTTGAAGTTAAATCAAGCCAGTCTAGTTTTTAGAAAATGCCTTTTGAATTTATTTTCTATAAACTATGGGCTTAACATTAAAAAAAAATCGATAAAAAACAAATTCGAAAGATTGGCAAACCTTCTATTGGACAATAAAATCTGTATTTTAAAAAAAATCAATCATTCTGATATTCATTGGATAGAAAACTTAATTCTAATTATTGTTAAGAAAATTTGTAAATTTTTGATTTGCCAATGCTTTTAAAATATATTGACGAGTCATAGTTGGATACTTTTTGACTTAAATAACCTTTCAATAAACCCGAAAATATACGTTTATAAATATTTAAGCTTTCTGAGAAAGATTGAAAATGAGAAAACCCCGAAACAAACAGTTAATGGTTAGAAATATGTTCTATTGTATCAAAGACTCAACTTAACATAATAAAACAATCAGTGATCGTTGCCAATTTGCCTCTTGTAGCAGTCGAAAGTGGAAATATTTCCTACCCTGCTTGAAACGAACAACAACCATAAACTTGTCGATTATCAATTCCAGTACAAAAGTACAACCCCAAATTATACGACCAATCATTAAACAATCAGAAGGTGCATAAACTTCGGTCTGCCCTTAATGTTTCTATTTACATTCCACCTTGGAACACAAGCCTTGCCCGCCTTCTTTTCCTGATAATGAATCCTTCTTCAGCTGCCGGAGAGTACTTCGACCTGGTCTAGTCTGCGCATCACTCCTTCATTCTGGTCGCCGCCACCGCCGTGTGTCGCCGCAGGTCATTCAGGGCCGAACAAAAGGATGGCACTTATCGTTTTTATTACCCGCACTTTCGCCTCTGGTCAGAAGCCGCGTGAATACCTGAACTGATGAGGTAGGAAGAAGATCGGAACCGCCACGTTCGGCAGCCAATTTTTCGGGCCTCGAAGCGAATCGATCACTTGCGGAGAGCTCAAATTATTGTAGGTCTGCGGCGCTGAACTGCACTGTGGACTTCTGTTTGGATGCTTTCCTTGTTTCAGGTAGACTACGCGAAACAGCGGAACTATTACTAGAATATTTAAGCATAAGAAGTTGCTACTCCGTTATTGACCAGGACCTCTAAAAGTCAGCCATGGAAGATGAGTTTCGCAACTTTTCAAAGGCTTAAAGGCTGATCAATACCGGCGCTGGTTACGACCAGTGAAAGAGTAACTGGAGAGATTCTTTTTGATTATATTTTCACATAATATGTGAGATAATTACCAAAAATTTAACTTAAGTTACCCAAAAAGATGTGAAATGTGACATGTTTAGATATATTTCAAAAATAACTAGAAATAAATAAAACTAAACTATATTCAAAATGAAAAAGAAGATTCTTCCCTTCTCTGCTGGATGTAGCTTGAGTTCAATTTTGTATCAACTCACAAATCGAAAATATAACTACACAGAAAAAAAAAATCATGGTAATATTACATCTGGGAAGGGGTACATCTTTTGTGTCAGTAAAAAGGTGTAATTTTACCTATTTTCTGGTGTAATGTAACTTTTTCAGTCTTAATTGAGGTAAAATTACATCATAAAAGAGATAATATTCAACCTTCCAAAATTAAAGCTTACAAATTCACATTATTTTTTACTGTATAGCAAAGATATTGCTAAGAAAATATTATGCATTTTTGTTTTTGGATTAAATGAAAATGCAAAAAATGACTTTAATAGAGTTGTAATGAAAATCTACCGATATAATTGCTCAGGCCAATTTAAAATTAAATTTTCTAAAGAACTTCTCCCCTCACCTATTACGCCAACGGCGCGCGTTCTCAACCATTCCTTCGCTACCTGTATCAGACTCCGAAGACGGTCCTTCCACGCCCCCGGTGTCTGCCACCACGTCGTGTCGTGGTCCCGGTCCTGTCGCCACGGCACTCTAAACTGGGGCCGTCTTCTTCAGTGTCTACCCTTCGTGTCTTGTTTTGTAGACAAACCGCGCGGGCTAATCCTATGATTACCGGTGTTTAAGAGCACCGTTCGATCCCTTCTTCCCATCAATCTGGGCTGCTTCTGCTGCTGACGAAGGAAACGCACGCAGGTTCAAGGTGTGCAGGTTGTTGCATATTTCCCGCCGTAACTGCAACAGGTAGATCTGGCGTGGCCGAGGAATGAGAGGTAGAAACGCTTTAAGGTTTTGACTTTATTTTTTCCTAAACTATTTTGTTACTTTTGTTTTCACCCGGGGTGATTATATAATTAAGGGTAATTTATTTCTTTGGCTTCGAAAGAATTTATTGATTTTTGGGATTGTCGGATTGCTGCCAGGGGAGACTTCTTTGGAAACGATTTGACGTGCGAGCTAATTTTAGCTGGCGGAACGAAACTCGAAATGAAATGAAATGAGCGGCGTGCCCGGCGTTTCAAAGACATTCGTTTTCATTCAGAGATTTTGTTTTTGTATTTGGGGGTTTGGTTTGTGAGAAAAATTCACTAGAATTCGATCACACGCACAGTTTTGATTTCAGAGGAAAAGGCTTTTTAAAATGATTGATTATTTTTTAGCATTTTGCATTTACCGTAAACCGGGATGACATATACAGCAATTCCATTTACATTCCATTTACAAAGTGAATTCAGTGACAGTTTATTAATCAACTTAATGTTAACATGTAAAGGTTGATGTTCCATAGGTTGTCTCCCTATGGTGTCTTGATAAGGTCCAGTTTGTGACGATGCACTACTTTCCCTTTACTAAGTAATCGAATCCAGAAGGGAAAAGATCGCTAGTCGTGTTGGTTCAAGCCGGGATTTGAACCCCGATTTACCGCTTACGAGGCGGAAACGTTACCACTGGGCTACGCGGCTCTCATTTGCGTCCAAAACAACTTAAATCGGTTGAAATGGCGTGGAGCTATGTTTTTTTATGTTGTTATTGCGAAAATTGACGGAAAGGCTGATTTTGGGACCACCTTAGCACGATTTAGGCCAAATAAAAAAAAAACGGGTCTAATTATTTTGGTCATGGAATCCTCGGAGATGTTTTTTCGGTTTATGCTCTTTTCAAATGTAATTGCTGAGATAGCATTAGAATTTATTTTTCAAATATGTTTTTATCTGCTAGTCTTGCGTTAGGATTCATTATTCTCAAACCTGCACTAGTCCAAGTACTTTTTTCAATAGAACTTCAAAAATATTATAATTTTTTTTTTTCAATATCCGGGGTTATTTTGAAACAGTGATGAGCGGGTTTTTTTGGTAAAGTAGTTATTTTTAAACCCCTCGATTCCTGCTACAAAGTTAAGAAGAAGAATTCAGCTTTGTTTTAATTTCTAAGTGTAAGTTGACATGAAGGAGGGAAAAGCTACTTTCGGATGATGCTTTGGATCGTTATTTGCCATGAAGCAGACAATCATGAGCAATTCTCTACCCAAACAGTAAAAGGATTTAATTTGTATTTTTTGATTTGGCTCAAACTTTGTGGGGGCCTTCCTTATGACCAAATAAACTATTTTGTATGATTGGTTCATCCATACAAGTCTCCATACAATTTTGGCTGCTGTCCATACAAAAATGGTTTGTAAATATTCAAACAGCTGTAAATTTTGAGTGAATTTTCAGATCAATTTCGTGTCTTCGGCAAAGTTGTAGGTATTGTTGAGGATTGGTTGAGGACTTTTGAGAAAAAATTGGAACACGGAAAAAAAATTGCAGATTGTTTTATCAACTTTTTTTTCACTAAAATTCAATTTCCCAAAATACGTATTATTTGATTTTCGAGATTTTTTGATATGTTTTAGGGGACGAAAATCCGCAACTTTTTAGCCATAGAGAAACATGGTCGAAAAATCTGCCGCCGAGTTATGAATTTTGTAAAAAATAGTGATTTTTGGAAAAAGTCGAAGTTTCATGCAAAAACAAGTTTGACATTATTTTTCAATGCAAAATTGAAATTGCAATCGAAAAGTACTTCACAGATTTTATGATAAAGGGCTCCGTTTTCAAGATATAGCCACTGAAATTTTGATTTTTGCGAAAAATTTGCAGTTTTTTCAATTTTTAAAAATAGTTTAAAAACATGTGACCGTTTCCAAAAAATATTTTTTTTTGAAAGGTTCAGAAAATTTGCTATAAAATTGGTAAAGAAACATTGAAGAATGGACCTCGGGTTGCTGAGATAGAGCCGCTTTAAGAAAAAGAAACACAAAAATTGAAGTTTTCTTAATCTCATCAAAACAACCCACCATTTTCTAATGACCATATCTCAGCAAATAATGGCCCGATTTTCAATTTTAAATGGGCGTAATATTCAATGTTTGGCCTTTTTAAAATGTTAGTCTTGATTTAAAAAATTTCAAAATATTTTTTTCGAAAAGATCGGAAAAGGAGAATGGGCAAATTTGTATGGGAGCTGGTCCAAGGATGTACACGAACGGGACCAACTTTTTTTGAAAGATCTCGCCGAGAAATGAAAAAAAGTCTTCTGGACCAACTCTCTAAACCCCGGGGTTCAAAAGTTACATGCTGTTGAAGTTTGAGCATTTTGGGTTAAAATGTACAAAAAATCGTATTTTTGCTATTTCTAAAATCATTCATAAAATCTTTGTTTCATTATGGATTTCGATTTTCTTGACTTCATTCGACGCGTATCAGCAAAAACTATGAGTTCTGATATGTCTTAGCATGATTGAAACATGATTTCTCTTGTTTTTATCCGTTTGAACCGTTTGTGCAAGAGGCATCCTATAGAAACAAGTCGAAACTTCAAGGTTTTGAAACCGGATCCGACCCAGACTGCTTCAGTGAGTATGGAAGGCTTCAGTGCAATGTTGTAACAACTTATTGGGATGGTCTGAGTCATCCGAGAACTCCTTGGAGTTAAGACCGGTGAGTCTACCGCCGTAACAAGCAAGATGTCGGCGGTTTTTGACCACGGATCATACCCGCATGGCTTCAGTGAGTATGGTAGACTACTATGCTGATGTGTTGGAGTGTCCTGGGTTCTCCTAGGACTCCCTGGAGTTAAGATCTGTGGGTATACTACCGTAACAAGCAAAATGTCGACCGGTTTTGACAACGGAACATACCCGCATAGCTTCAGTGAGTGTGGTAGACTACTTTGCTAATGTGTTAGGATGTCTTGGGTCATCCAAGGACTCCCTGGAGTTATGATCAGTAGGTCTACGGCTGTCACAAGGACTCCCTGGAATGGTCTAGAACATCCCAACATAACAGCAATACAGTCTGCCATACTCACTGAATCTTTGCGGTTATGATGCGCGGTTAAAAATCATCGACCTTTTTCTTGTTACAGTGACCCAAATATCTAAACTCCAGGGAGTCCTAGGATGACCAAAGACATCCCAACACATTAACAAAGTAGTCTACCACACTCACTGAAGCTATGCGGGTATGTTCCGTTGTCAAAACCGGTCGACATTTTGCTTGTTACGGTAGTATACCCACAGATCTTAACTCCAGGGAGTCCTAGGAGAACCCAGGACACTCCAACACATCAGCATAGTAGTCTACCATACTCACTGAAGCCATGCGGGTATGATCCGTGGTCAAAAACCGCCGACATCTTGCTTGTTACGGCGGTAGACTCACCGGTCTTAACTCCAAGGAGTTCTCGGATGACTCAGACCATCCCAATAAGTTGTTACAACATTGCACTGAAGCCTTCCATACTCACTGAAGCAGTCTGGGTCGGATCCGGTTTCAAAACCTTGAAGTTTCGACTTGTTTCTATAGGATGCCTCTTGCACAAACGGTTCAAACGGATAAAAACAAGAGAAATCATGTTTCAATCATGCTAAGACATATCAGAACTCATAGTTTTTGCTGATACGCGTCGAATGAAGTCAAGAAAATCGAAATCCATAATGAAACAAAGATTTTATGAATGATTTTAGAAATAGCAAAAATACGATTTTTTGTACATTTTAACCCAAAATGCTCAAACTTCAACAGCATGTATTTTTTGAACCCCGGGGTTTAGAGAGTTGGTCCAGAAGACTTTTTTTCATGTCTCGGCGAGATCTTTCGAAAAAAGTTGGTCCCGTTCGTGTACATCCTTGGACCAAATTTGCCCATTCTCCTTTCACTTATGTTTCATTTATTAACATTGATCAGAAAATTCACTCAAAAGTTACAGCTGTTTGAATATTTACACACCATTTTTGTATGGGCAGCAGCCAAAATTGTATGGAGACTTGTATGGGTGAACCAATGGCGCAAAATAGCTCATTTGGTCATAGGGAAGGCCCCCACAAAGTTTGAGTCAAATCAAAAAATACAAAAAATAAAAATGGTCGAAATCGACCGATTTCGTAGACAGTTGCTCTCATGGAAAAATGAATTGAATTTTAAACTTTTTATACACTTGGACAAAAATCTAATAGCAAATTAAAGTCTTCTTTGTAAAAGACAAACTTATAGGAAATTTGACAAGTTGCAAAAAGCTCACAATAAATGGGAAATTCTCGTATGTAACTGTAACTGTTTTTCGTAAAATCGCAATAACTCGTGATGGTTAAAAGCAAACCCCTAATGTTTAAATATATTTTTTTGTAATTGTCTGCTCTACAGCTTTGTAAAACATTGTTACACTCTTAAAAAATAACCCTGCAAATTTAGAAAAAAATAGGAAATTTTAAAATGAAAATTCTTGTTCTAAATCACAAAATGACCCTTCTGGGTCAATGAAGATTCGAAAAGTACATTAAATTTCCCTTAAAATGACATGTTCCACAAATTTTTACAGTCATGTTATGGAAGATGGCAGAGTTTAAAAAAAAATGTTTCCGATGAAAAACACGTTTTTTTTCGGAATTCTGAGTATGCCATCAAATCGGGCGTCTAATTTTACATAAAAGTCACTTTAAGATATCCAAAAACGGAACTCGGATTCGTGATCAGGGATAAAAGTTACCCCTTAGAACAAAGTTTCGCGCAAATCGAAGAGGGGTCGGGGCAACATTTCTCGATTTGGTGTGAGTTGGTACAGAATTACCCATTACTTTTAACGATTAATTCAAATTCTTTCACCTCATTTTAGTCTATTTTGATTAGTTGTTCGCGTTTTAAATTACAAAATGCATTTTTTCAATATTTCATAACTGTTATTAGCAGCCATCTTCGATTATAAAATTCGCTTTTGGGTAGTTTATGGGTCAAAAATAAAAAAATAAGACAACTAAAACATTTGTTTGTTATAAAATTATCCGAAGCGAAAATTTTCCAAGGCCTTCGGATAATCGAGTCTGGACGGTAATTGCAAAACAAGCCAATATGGGGGCAAAACTAAATTAAATTTTAGATTACAGGCCATGTTTTAAAATTTCACTGAGAAAAGTGTTGTTAGATAAATAGCAGTTCAATTGTTTCACAATCAAACGTTTTTTTTTCTTTTCAGCGAAGTTTTTTTTGCGGTACTACATCGTGCATGGAAATTTCACGAAAATTCATATGATTCTGGATTCAATCATGCTTAAAATGATTACCGACGCAGGAAAATGCATTTAAAATCGATTTCAGTTGATTACACTATACATTCATATGTTTTCAATTTTTTTTTTCTAATTTAATGGCCATAACTTTTGCAAATTATTTGCAATGGCCTCATTAGGAATCATCTAAAATAACTATTTTTTATTGTACTCAAACTTCAATCAAAATCTTCAAATTATTTGCAAGAATTTGGCAAAACTTTAAAAATGACGGATTTTTCACAACTCTTGTGCAGCAAAAAATACAAATAATTGTTTTTCTGAACACTCTTACGTTAACAACTCGCCGCAGCAGCTCTCCCAGTGATCCAATCAATAAAACGCCCATTACGTGCATATTAAAAGTAGTCCTCCCGGGGCGGTGGAGCGGGGACTTTAGCAGAATTTGCGTTTTCCCGGTGCAACTTTTATCACTGCCCGTGGTATCATTTGCCCGGGCACGCTGTGCGCGATTTCCAGCTGTGAAGCAATTATTTTCATTTTCATACACTTTGTGTGAGCAGCAATCCTAGTTCTGCTGCCAAACGTTCTGCGTGCTGCCCCGGGTTCGAGTCACGCCAGGTCAAATCCATCCGTGGCAAGGAGATTTAAATGATTTAAATAAAATGCATTTTAAATTTGTATAATTATTCGCGCCCAACGGACCCCCACCCGCCGCGTAACTATTTTTCACTTGCATGCATTCGCGCTCCGGTGTAGAGCTAGTAGACCCAGGATAACAGCTGTATACCCGGACACCTCAGGTTGGTGCAGTGGAAAACGAGCGTGTTCCACGCGGGGCTGCGATATCTCACTAAATCGGGGCTGCTGAACGCGCGCGAAGCTGTAAAACGCGAACAACATGCAATACTAGGTAAGCCGGGTAAAACAGCATGCACCACCAGAGTACTTGATCTGGGTAAGACAGAGGCGTTCTGTAAAACTATCAAACAAATTTAAAGGTTTATTTATATTGTAAAAAGATCCTGTGTTTCTTCCGGAAACCTCTAGTCGACTAATCAGCACTTTGAAATTTGCCAACAACTTCCTAAATAACTTGTGCTACTAAGAATATAATAATAATAAATAGTTTAATAACCCAACGCCCATGTCCTTTTAAATTTCCCATCAGCTCCCCACCATCGTGTGCTACCTGCCCGTTTGTAACACTGTTGGCGTAGTCCTGGGTGCCAAAATCTGGCGTAACACCACCCGACCGACCGACCATTTCGCGCGAGGTGTCGAGCTTCAATCTGGCCAACACACACACGCTGAGGCTGCTGACTTGCACGAACTAGATCGATCCAATCAGTGCCACCCGAATACGCGCCGTCGAGTACGTCCGCCACAGGTCGGCTTAGTCACACTCCCCTGTTAGTCATATGGTGCTGGCTTGCAGTTAGTTGTTCAACGTAGCAGAATGGTCGAGAGAAAAAAACACAGTCCTGTTTCAACCCGGGAGCAAATCCTCAGAAACCATCACGCTTCGTTTCACGCAAAAACGCAGAACCTATTAACGATGTCGACGTCCGACGTGATGTTCAAGCTCTTGTTCACACATATACTGGCCAGCTCGGAACTATCTCGCCGGGCGCATCCAAGTCCGCATTTCATGTCGTTGCAGCGGCTGCTGCTGCTGATAGAGAGTGTTCTGGACTTGGAGGTATTTTTCGGCGAAAGGCAGAGTCCAGCCATGAACCAGTAGTGTATCACACCGTGTCTTGTCCAAACTAAAGGTGGTTCAACGTCCCGGACTGATATGGGGTCCGCGCACATTGCTGACTTGCCAGAGTGGCCACCACATGCAATTAGTTGAGGCGTTGGAAACAAGCTTAGCTACAGCGGCGTGAATGGAGTTTACGCGGAACGTTTCTTCGTTGCACGGGATCAGGGTAGGGTTTTTGCATTTTTTTTAATTTTTTATCAATATGAAACTTTGTCGCAACAATTCCCATGCACAGTAGTCCAGATCGTGAAAAACTTGCTCAATTCCCTCTGTGGTTCGTCCATTCCTCACTCCTAATCAAAAATGGATAACACAAAATATCTGAAAATTATATTCATCTGAATGATTAAAGCGGTCTCAGAGGGTACCGGATGACAAACCCCGTAATGGCGGACATTTATTAAAATATTCAAAACAAAATATTCGAGAGAAAAACAACAAACTGATATGAAGCAAAAACAAAACAACGCAATATATTTTTTTAACAAAGTATTTCATTCTCCGAAATTTGGTCTGTCTTTTGGCCAAATAAGCTGTTTTGCATTATTGATTTCTCCATACAAAAAAGGCCGTCCATAAACAAGAGTGTTATGGAAGTTATCGAAAATCTGTAACTTGAGATGGCATTTCTGATCACCAATCTCTGACAAAGTTGTAAGTTTGTATCAAGTTTAACTGAAAACAAAACATTTTTTACTCAATAGAAACATTTTGCCAAGCTTTTTATTAATAAAAAAAAACTATTCGTGGGTTAAAAATGCCAACATTTTAGAAAGCTGCAGTAAATAACGGGCGAATAGTTGTTGGCTTAGCTTTGAATATAAAAAAATGCATTTGATAGTTTGTTATACACTCTAAATAAAGTGCATGCACCGTTCTTGAGAGTTTTGTTTTTTTTCTATAAATTTTTGTTACAAATTTGTAAATAGTGCCAAAAAAACAACAAAGTAGGCGAAATTCTCGTGTGTTTGGCAGGTAACCTCACTCCATCTAATTTGCTGATTTTCAATATTTAAACAACTTATTTTGTAAATCTGTTGATAAAAACTTGCTATCTTTGACTCGATTTCAGTTGAAAACGCTTTTTATGATCTTTAATTGAACGTCAAAGTGTTGATATGACAACATTAGAGGACGATGGAATTAGATGCTGTTCCCCTGAATATAGTTTTTTTTGTTCTAAATTTTAAGATCAACACTTTTCTTCGAACATATTAAACAATACACTCTTTGAAAATGTTATTCATTTCCTATATTGGAGCAGCAAAAGAATGGATCAACAAATTTCTAAAACGAAAGTAGAAAAAGATTTTCTCTACCATTCATTTTTTTTTTTTTCAGAGATGAACAATAATGGACTTTTGATTTTAATTGAAATTAATAACAACTTGAAAATGGTTTACTTTATCTCACAAGTATCGTCCGTCAAACTATTGATCTTAAATTTCCACTATAATTCCAGTTAAGGTGAAGCCGTTGATCATTTTCGAAGAAAATTAATCATCACTATAAAATATTCTGTATTAAATTCAATTTAACGAATTTCAGCACCAAAAGGAATCAGCATGTGCCGGTTGTTTCCCAGTACATGTTTCCAAACAACTTAAGAAACAAGCCTTACCTTTTAAACAACTTTCAATTGAAATTCTATCAACGTCATCCGAGTTAAGGTTCTTAAACATTGAAACGCATTTTTAACAACATTTTCTAACAATTAAATTTAAAAAAAAATATTCCGAAATTTGGAATGAAAAAAAAAATCTATAAACGAAAAATTTCATGAATCAATTCTATGGGGTATCAACAGCTGAAGTAAAACGAAAAGGGGTAAGGGAACTGTACCTTTTTTTAGCCTTATTCTATTATCGGCCTATCAGCACTTTGATCATGAATTACAGCTTTCATAAAGTATTTTTGACTGTTCCAAAGTAATAAATAGCTCAAATAAAAGTGAGCAAGCAACTATCCATTGCCGATACATCTGAAAATGTTGATTTAATAGCGAAAACGGCAAAAGCGATGAGAATTGGTCGAACGGCTTGGAGTGATTAATATGGGTATATTTCCCCTACTTGCCAAGAAAAGGTTGAGAACCGCAGATTTAAATGGTCATAACTAGAGACAGGGTTGCCAGATCTCCAAACTTGGCTCGTTGAGAATACATATGAGTGACCGAACCACGTAGCCCAATGGTAACGCTTCCAAACCGTAAGCTGTAGATCGAAGTTTTAATCCCGGCTCGGACCAACACAATTAATGATGAATTCCCTTCTCTATTCGATTTTTTTTTCTTAAAATCGCGATAACTCATACCACTTATGTGTATATATAAATTTTTTTGTAATTGTCTGTTCTACAACTTTGTAGAACATTTTTATACTCTAACCCAAGTAGCACACTTTGTTCACCAAAAGATTTCCGAACTTGTTGTTGAACTCATTTACTATGTTTTTCCAACGTCCCTTAGAACTCTCGAACGCTGAAAAAAGCGCACGTTTTTCTGTTGTTGAACATCTCTTAACATGTTAGAAATGTGCGTGGTTTAATTAAGTTTTACCAGCGCACGTCCTACTTGCATAGAGAACGTTTGTTGAACATGTCATAAGAACTCTTGACTATAAGATTCTGAACCGGGTTGGATAACGTCGTTAGAACCGTTTAACAACATTCTGCCTTTAAGATTCAGGAGGGAGTTAGGCAAACGTTTTTATAACCATCCAAGAACATATCGTGGCAGACAAGAATGTTAAACAGGCTTTTCATAAAATACGATCAAGGTGTTCGCTCAAAAGTTTTTTTTCTTAATTTAATCCAATCCTTTATGTGTGAGTAATGTCGCTTTACGATACTTTAACTACTAGTTTATGTAATTTATTAGTTTGGACAGGGATACGCCATTTATGAATGATAATAATATGAATGATGGATAATAAAAAAATATCAACCATAAAAAATCATTCAATTTCCTAATTATGCCTGATTTTTTATGATTTTTTTCAATTATGTTTGAGTGTTAATTAACATCGCTTGCTCTAATACTGCTGCTGGTTCCTGGGGCTGCATTTTCAGTTTTCCTTTTTGATGAAGAATGCTAAGGGCAAGTATCGAACCCAAGATCACTCCAAATGTCAAGTCCGGGCGCGCGTCTGCTTCTTTCCACGAGAGGTTATGTTGGATGAGCAGGCTTAAACGTCAATAAGAAGTCTGCGGTCATCTAGGTTTTACCAAGTTCACTAACAGTTTGCCAAAACTTCTTTTGAACATTAGCTGTTTCTATTTTTAGAACTATCTGTGCTTGTTTCTTCAACATGTTCTTGCTCGGTTTTAAAAACACGAACGTGTCCTACAAATAAACAACTCATTTACGCGAAATCCCAGCTGAAGCCAAAGGTCAAATCTACTATCTTATCATGTTTAGCAAACTGAAATGGAACATCATGTCTGCAAATGTCATTTTGCTTTTCGAGTTCTAAAAGCATGTTCCATTTGAGTCAGAATGAACTTCAAATTGAACTATTCGTAATCTGTTGCTAGATTTGGCATTTTTGTTACACAACCATGTTGAACAATGGTTTTTTGATCAAAATGCGAACAATGGACCAAATTTCATGACACTTGTTCAATAATCAACGTATAAAAACGCTTGTGCAGCAATTGTTCAACAAAAAACGTTACTTAATCCACCCTTAGGTGGTTGGCGCCTTCCTCACATTTAAAGGGTGATATCCAAAATGCAAAAAGTGCGTAAATAACACTTAATTGCATATAACTTTTGATATCGTTGTCAGATCTTCAATGTTTTGAACGCGTTTGAAAGGTCTTTTGAATACTCATCCAACGATAGGTCGCATGAGAGATCCGGACAACGTTTTCACCAACATATCTGCCGGCCTCCAAAAAGCGTATAAATAACACTTAAGTGCTTATAACTTTTGATAGATTTGTCAGATCTTCAATGTCTTGGACTTATGGGACTTATGGGACCCCAAGACGGATCGAATGACTCCAAAACGGACAAAATCGGTTCAGCCAATGTCGAGATAATCGAGTGACAATTTTTTTTCAACATCCCACCACACACACAGACATTTGCTCAGAATTTGATTCTGAGTCGATATGTATACATGAAGGTGGGTCTAGGAGGTCTAATTGAGAAGTTAATTTTTCGAGTGATTTTATAGCCTTTCCTCAGT
The DNA here is from genome assembly GCF_016801865.2 of Culex pipiens pallens. Taxonomy (NCBI): domain Eukaryota; kingdom Metazoa; phylum Arthropoda; class Insecta; order Diptera; family Culicidae; genus Culex; species Culex pipiens. Next base: position 139,794,663 of record NC_068938.1, on the reverse strand, counting down.
AACGTGAGGAAGGCAAAAATAAAAAGCGATGTTTAGCTTGCTACTTGGGAAATAATAACCCTGCAAAGTAAGAAAAATTCACGAAATTTTAAAATGAAAAAATGACCCTTCTGGGTCAATGTAGATTCGAAAAGTACATTAAATTTCCCTTAAAATGACATGTTCCAAAATATTTTACAGTCTAGTAAGGGAAAGTGGCAGGGTATTTTTTTGATTTACTGTTTTTTTTTCGATGAAAAATACTTTTTTTCGGAATTCTGAGTACGCCATTAAATCGGGCGTCTAATTTTACATAAAAATCCCTTTGACACCAAATTTCTATCTCATCACCGTTTCAGGCTGCAAATTATTGAAAAACACCTTTTTTCGAATGTTCAAAAATGAAGGAGTCGTACCGTCACTCCGTCATGAGATATCAAAAATGGTCCTGAGGTGATCAGGGTTACCTCTTAGAATAATGTTTCACGTAACTTTTTCGGAATTCGTGAGAGTTGGCGGAGAATTACCCTATGCCGTCAAGAATTTCCGAAAAAGAATAATAAAATATGACAATTACCAAAATTAATTAACAATTGCATCACATTTTGTAACATTATTTCAAGTTTTAAATCATATTTACACAACATGTCACGTGTACAGGATTGCTAAATCAGCTAAAGTGTAGCGCAAACAAGACACTCCTAATGATCGGAGACGTTAATGCCGATGCTGGCAGCTCTGAATATTTCGCCCGTTGATTAATCGCACCGGTTTATTAGGAATTTTTATGGACTCAGTCGCACGCCTGCCTCCCAAGCAAACGGCGCTGGACATTAACCAGCCACAGCGTCGAGAGGGAGCTTTTATTTCTAGAGCTTTTATGACGATTCGACACACTTGGTTTATTACATTTCCATACGTGATTGAGGCGGATTGGCAACGGTTTCGATCTAGCAGCACGCTGACCACCCTGGCCCTGGAGGCTGGACCAAATGAGCGTGAGTGTGTATTATTAATTGTCATGTGACTTCGATTGAAGTCACTATTCGCGCTTTGAAGTCAAGCTCCTTAGCAAAAGTGTGGTCTGAATCATGCCACTCTCGCACAAATTGAGATATAAACTGTGACTGGCTGCTATCTGGTCCCGCTGGCAGAGTCAATTTTTATTTTTATGAGAAAAAATGTTGAGTTGGCATAACCAAGTTTTGGTTTTATCAAAAACATTCAAGTTAATCATTTCAAAGATCTCAAAAGATTCACTCTAAACAAGTTGCTTGAAGACCCCTGCAAGTTCAGTTGCAATGGTAATTTCCACAAACTGGTGTAATAAAGTAACTCCTAAGTTGATATAACCGTGCCCGTCATAATGCGTCGCCACCGTCAAAAGCTCTGACCACCTTCCAAGGTATGGTCAGCGTGAATTCCAATGTGGTGGACGACCAGGGTTCCTGAGATCCCAAAGTGGCCAACACCGGCCAAAGCCTCGCCAAACAAAGGATTTATTGTATTAATTTTTCTTCCAGTCAGTGCCGGCCAGCCAGTTGAGATAACTACTTTGTGGTGCAGTAAAAAGAGCAAGGAAATCACGTTTCTCGCAGCACTATTTGCTCCGGCACAGAACTGGCAGCGATTGAGGTTATGAAATTGACCGCGGCTTAATTGACAATCGAACCAACTTACGCGCCGCCACCGTCTCTAATTATTATGGCTCGATTGGGACTTGCCGCGGACCAACCTTGGAACCGGACAAAAGCCGCTTAGTGCCGGGGGTTTAGCAGTGTAATGCGTGCCACTCTGGGTGGACCACGCAGTGATCTGGCCAACAGGTGTGAAATAGGACAAGAGAAAGGCCGCGGATTAGATTGAAATGTTTCGGGCTTTGAATGTTGATGACTAATACTAGGGTACTATTGCAAATTTCCAAAAAAGGGTTCAGATGGGATTAGATTTTTTTTTTGCATTTCTTGAATCGTTTGCGATGTATGAAGTTTTTGAAAATTATCAAGAAAAAAAACTTCATGGGATTTACAATAAAATTTTTATGCAGATTTTGGAATTTCCTCCCCGATTATGAACTTCAGTTAGGTCAGTGTTTCTCAACCGATAAGAAATTCCCCCTGGAGGGGAATTTGACCATTCTTGGGGAGGAATGACGATGCATTAGAAATCCAATGCGTTTTTTGTAAAAAATATATATCTTTATTCGTATTTTTAGCCTTTGAAGATTAACATATATTTGAAATAGATGTGAATTTCTTTGATAATTAAAACACCATTCATTTTCCAGGTATTTTAAAAATATTGCTGACTAAAACTAAAATTCCAAAATGTTAATCAAGTAGAAGGAAAAAATCCGTGATTTTTTTTGAATAATACCATAAAGCTGGTACAAATTTTATTTGAAGTTTTTGTCACCCCCTGCTTCAAAGTTGGCCCGAAAAATCAGGGGGCAAAAAACATATTTTTTCAAAGAATATTTTCAATGGAAATTTAAGTGCAGCTGAAATTGATTAAAAATGCATATTCCTGCGTTTAGAATCATTTTTACATTTCTAATTTAACTAGTGTATAATGCATTTTAACATACTTTTTGCATTAAAATGTTGTGACTGTGGCTTGTTATTCTAACTTTAACTTTTTTTTGCCTCCCCCTTGACTCTGGCTGGAGCTGAGGGACAAAAAATTTTAAAAATATTTGCATCAGCCTAATTTTGTGAAAATAAAACTAAATACATATTTTTTAACTGGGCTGCTTTTGAAAAAATATATATTTGTGAAGTTTTACGTTAATTCGTTTTTTTTTTTGCAAAAAATATGTACATTAATTTCTGAGAATTTTTGTATCTTTTTGAGCAAATTTCAATTATTTTGAAAAATAATCGAGCATCAAACAACGAAATGATTCGAATTCCCATAAGCTTCGAAACCCGGACACCTCATCTTGTTTTATAAATTATTTGGATATAAGTTCACATTATGAATGTCAAACTGTGTTATTTGATGAATTCTAACATCAACTTTCATTTCATTCATTTAAAGTTCGTTTGAACGCTGTAGTTAATGCCAAAACAATTATTTAAAATAAAATTATTAGTTTATCAAAAATGTGAAACATTTCACTGAAATATTTCATAGGCGTCCAATGCACCAGGAAGGCAAAGCAAAAATTTATGGGTTTGATTTCCTTAAATTCTAGCAAATTTGTATTTAAAATATCCATTGTTTTGATGTTAACAGCATATTTCAGACCTAAAGATTGCCATTAACCAACATTTCAGTCCAAATTTGTGCTGTTCATAAGCAAAAATGAGTGTCCGGAATTCGAAACAAAAGTGTCCGGATTTCGAATCAGCTTTTATCCGTTTCCGGGATTTGAAGCACAACAAGTCATTTTAATTTTAAAATTTTGATGAAAATTTGTTAGAATAGACATATTTTGCATGCATTCTCTTGAAACTGACTGTTCATACTACATCCTGATGATATTTCTACATTTCCAACTTGTTACATGATTTTTTGCCAGCTATAACAAAAATGATATGCTATTTACTAAGTGTCCGGATTTCGAATCATGACGTTAGTATTTTTTGTAAAAGTTTTTTGATATCTCTTTTTTTTACTATTTCTTGAAAAAATATCAGTTAAGATTTTTCATGAGATTTTGCATTCCATTGAATAAGTAATGAAAATTCGTAAAAATGCTGCAAGTATTTGTTAATTTTTGCGAGCGAAGAAAAAAAATATTGCTGTGAAATATTTAAATTTTCTACAAACATTAATGCCAAAGTTATGACATTTGTGCAATGATACACATTAGTTGGATATAAAAGGGGGAGGGGGGTGGGGGAATGAAGTTCCTAAAATTCAGCCAAGGGTGGAATGGATCAATAAAGGTTGAGGAACACTGAGTTAGGTAGTAATGTTCTACCCAGTACTGAATATTCCCTTCAAGCCATTCAACTCTCGGAAGCACCCTTTATCGAGATAATCCCTTCAGTCATAATATCAGTCATCACAATAAACCCCTTTTGGTTGAATGCCCAAAATTTGCCATAGCGTCTCCACGTGGAATTACAGTCGTCATCGCAAGCCGCCGTCGCCATCGTCACCAAAGCACCAATCACCGAACCAAAAAGGTGGCATAAACTTCAAATCGAAACGAGCTGCCATAAATACAGACAGCCAGCCAGTCAGAACCAGGTAATGTCTTTATTAGTCTGAGACTTGGTTCGGGCCAGCACCACGTCATCTTCTGTGAGGCGCCAAACTTTGCAATTTTGCTTATTTTGAGGGTTTGCTGATACCTCTTGACAGTTTTGTTATATTTTCTTTTTCTTTTTATTGTTTTGTCAAACAAACCCAATTTAATCAATAGTAAATTTAACTTTGTTTGACCTACCACGATTTTATTTCACACTTTATTTTCCATTCTTCCCACAAATCCAAGTGTTGACCACATTTCATTGAAGCGATTAAGTTTCAATAAATGGATCGAAAAACCACCACCAAATCGTTTCAACCTCAATCGAGCTGTGGTCTGGTCTAATTACAGTGCTTTAAAGCCTTCAAATTCAAAACCAATATCGTAACTCGAGCCCTGCCTCCCTTCCCAGAACCCAACCCACCCGCGAAATCTTTCGCGCTTATTTTGTTCAAGTTTCACCCCAGTGTTGAGGAATTCCACAGAGCTCTTTACCCCGTAAGTGGTCAAGAACCGCGCGAATCGCGAGCAAGCCAACTAGTTAAAGCAACTCCATATATCTGGCTTTAATTCCTTAATTTATTGGTTTAAAATAAAGTTTCGCAAGATACGGTTCGCTTCGCCCAGATCGAGTTGAAGTCCTCGTTGGACTGGGTTGGGTCAATATCAGAGACATTGAGCAGCTTTTTTGAAAAGCCGGTTCTCGGTGTTTCTTGGTCTATCTAGTCATGGTCAAGATTTTTGTTGTTTTTCAATAGATCAAACAAAAATAACCAAATAATGCTTATTTCAGTTGGCCGTCAGTTGTCCAAAAGCTCCCACATTTCTTCTCCGTTTTCCGCGTGATGAACGTCTCATTGGTTATGGGAAATCGCACAGATCCTAGCTCACCAATCTTTTTCCTCTCTATCCCGAAGCCACCACAACTAGCACTAGCAGCCACCAAGTGGTCGATCACTCTCGTAAATTAGCCCGGGGGTAATCAGGGCTGCTATTTTAGCACACACATTTCCCCCACTGCACTCACTCAGTGCACTTGGGAGATATTTTTTCCCCTTTCATTTATTCCCGATCTGATAAAGCTTGGGCTGCACTTTGTATGATTGGTGATGGTGAACCCTGAAGTGCACATCCCAGGACTTTGATGGAATTGTTGCGCATTTTGTTCTGAATTAAAAATGTTGTTTAATCTTTGTTTTTGAAGCTGCTCATAGACAAAACTTTATTATCATTATTAAAAGTTGTCCAATCGGGCTCAAAATTAGATCTGTTTTTTTTTCGTTTGGCCATTACGGTGACCTACGTCGTGTTAAGGTAGACCAAAAATTCAAATTTTCGACAATATTCACAAAACCACATTTAAAAAAATCATAACTCAACGCCATTTCAACCGATGAACGGTTATTGATTAAACTGTTCGTGAAAAATAGTTTGAAGTTTCAAAAAAATCTTGCCTAATAATTTAAAGATCGAATGAAAACATAAAATGCGGTTTTGGAGGTCTCGTGACCAAATGCCCTATATATAAGTTTACGTATCATATGTAAAAATAGTAAAATTTCATTGACAGGATTCCGAGATATGATTTGCTTTTGAAAATATTAACTGAGGTTTTCGACGCGCAGTGCGGAAAATATTTAAAAGAAATACAAAACAGAAAAACAACTTTTTTCGCTGAATCTACGATAACTTGAAAATTTAAGCGTTGAGCAGTCCTTTTTTAAGTACCGTCAGTGCGTCAAAAAACGATACACCTCTCGTAGATTGGTTCTTAGATAGTTTACTAACATTTTCCCAAAATATGGTAGATTTTTATGAACACTACCTTAAATGCCAATAGTTTGAAAATTGACCCCATCTCACTCCTTAGAGGGGGTGCCATTGGGTCAAATGAAACTAAAATGATGCTGAAATACAACGATATGGTAAAAACAAGTCATCCAACAGTGTTTCTTGTTCAAGAGAATCGTATTGACACGCTACCAAGTTTGAAGTAGATATTTTCAAACATTTGGTAGTTTTCTAGCAATTCAAACAAAAATATTAGAAAAATGATTTTTCGAGAGGTCATTCTTGGCCAAAAACGTACCTAAACTTTAGTCAGCTGCCTCACTGAATTGCTAGTTTGCCCACTTTTTTTTTCTTTTTTCACTATGTTAACTTTTCACTGATAGCTTTTACACTTTCCAATCTCACTTTTTATCGTGCACTTTTTTCTTTGCAAAATTTTCGATTTTACTTTCAAAACGTGTGCGTGCCTTTAAGCCAAAATAGAAATTTAGTTTTACATTTCAAAGTTGAAATAAAATTTGTAACCAAAAATAATTAATACTGACAAATTGTGCCGTTTTCAAATAATTCACCAATTCGACATGAATTCCAAATTAATGTGCTGTCCTCTAATTGAGATTCAACGACCTTGTTTGGAAGTTGCTTTTCACAAAAGCTCTGTAAAAATACTTCCAATAATGAAGAGCTTAAATCTTTCTCTATTTTGTAAATAATGGTTTAAAAAATGTTTTTTTTTTTCGATCATCGAAAATCAGTAAAAATCAATCGGCAACTTTCTTTCTTTTTAATATTTCTGCGAAAAATGGTTATAAGATGCAGTAAGGAGTTCTCTACCAAATCGGTCTTTTTCCATAATTTAAATTTTTGTATTTTTTTTAATGCGGCTGAAACTTTTTTGGTGCCTTCGGTATGCCCAAAGAAGCCATGTTGCATCATTAGTTCGTTCATATATTGTCCATACAAATTTGGCAGCTGTCCATACAAAAATGATATATAAAAATAAAAAAATCTGTATCTTTTGAAGGAATTTTTTGATCGATTTGGTGTCTTCGGCAAAGTTGTAAGTATGGACAAGGTATGGATATGGACTACACTGAAAAATATGATACACGGTAAAAAAAAATGGTGTTTTTTTATTTTAATTTTTGTCATTAAAACTTGATTTGCAAAAAACACTTTTTTTTATTTTTTTTTATATGTTTTAGAGGACATTAAATGCCAACTTTTCAGAAATTTTCAGAATGGGCAAAACATTTTTGACCAAGTTATGATTTTTTGAATCAATACAATTTTTTCCAAAAATCGAAATATTGGTCGCAAAAATTTTTCAACTTCATTTTTCGAAGTAAAATTGAATTTGCAATCAAAAAGTACTGCAGTGAAATTATGATGAAGTGCATCGTTTTCAAGTTATAGCCATTTTGATGTATTTTTTTTTAAATAGTCGCAGTTATTGATCTTTTAAAAATAGTGCCCATGTTTGCCCAGTTCGGATTTTTTTTAAAAGCTGAGAAAAATATCTATATTTTGCTTATTCGGACTTTGTTAATACGACCCTTAGTTGCTGAGATATTTCCATGCATAGAATAAAAAACAGGAAAATTGATGTTTTTTAAGTCTCAGCCAAACAACCCACCATCTTCTAATGTCGATATCTCAGCAACTAATGGTCCGATTCACAATGTTTCATACATTCGTAAAATTTTCCGATCTTTTTGAAAAAAAATATTTTTCAAAATTTTAAATCAGACTATAATATCAAAAGGGCGTAATATTGAATGTTTGGTCTTTTTAAAATGTTGGTCTTGGTTTAAAAATTTTGAAAATATTTTTTTCGAAAAGATTGGGAAATTTCCCGAATGTTTCATATTTTAACATTGAAAATAAGACCATAAGTTGACATTAAATCGACATTAGAAAATGGTGGGTTGTTTGGGTGAGACTTAGAAAACATCAATTTTCCTTTTTTAACCTTTGCATGGCAATATCTTAGCAACTAAGGGTCGTATCAACAACGTTCAATGAAACAAAATATACAGAATTTTATCAGCTTTTTAAAAAAATTCAAAGTTGGATAAACATGGGCACTTATTTTGAAAAATGAAAAACTGCGACTTTTATCAAAAAAATTACATAAAAATGGCAATAACTTGAAAACGGTGCACTTAATCAAAAGTTCACTGAAGTACTTTTTGATTGCAAATTCGATTTTACATCGAAAAATGAAATTGAAAAATTTTTGCAACCAATATTTCGATTTTTTGAAAAAGTCTGAATTGATTCAAAAAATCAAAACTCGGTCGAAGATTTTTTGCCCATTCTGGAAATTTCTGAAAAGTTGGCATTTGATGTCCTTTAAAACATATCAAAAAATAAAAAAATAAAAATAATGTTTTTTTTGCAAATTAAGTTTTTGTGAAAAAAATGAAATAAAAAATCATCAAAATTTGTCTATCGTGTATCATTTTTTTCAGTGTAGTCCATATCCATACCTACAACTTTGTCAAAGTCATCAAATCTTTAAAAAAATTCCCTCAAAAGATACAGATTTTTGAATTTTCACATATTATTTTTGTATGGACAGCTGCCAAATTTGTATGGAAAATTATATGAACGAACTAATGATGCAAAATGGCTTCCTTGGCCATACCAAAGGCACCAAAAAAGTTTCAGCCGGATTTAAAAATACAAAAAAAAAATCGAATGACCAAAATCTCAGAGAATCGCTCATAGGCTTAATGATAGTAGGTGTTAGAATAGGCCAAATACTTTACTAGTGATTCAAAATTAATTTTAAAAATAACAGAAAGCTGAACATAAAAGCGAGTCCACGAGCAAAGCATTCCCATCTCGCATTGACATGAGCAAAACATGAGCTCTCTTGGTCTACGGGAAGTGGGGCAAATCGGGAAAAATAAAAATTTCCGAAAAAAAATTGGGCGGTAGAGGGTTAAGGGACCACACACAAACGTCGTCACTTTTTTGGGAATGCTGAGCAAATGTCTGTGTGTAGGGTTGTGGTTGTGTGCATCGAAAAATTGTCACTCGATTTTCTCGACATTGGCTGAACCGATGTTGACAGTTTAAGGCTCATTTGATCCATCTTGGGGTCCCATAAGTCTCTCTTCAAAATTCTTAAGTCAAAAGTTATGCTAAAAAACGAACTAAAGTCCAGATGATTTTGAAATTGGTGTTTTTTTGTACGAAACTCGTCTTGTTTTACATTTATAGAATGGTTTTGAAAAGACCTTTTTAACGAACCCAAAAGTTTGAAGATCTGGTAACCCTTTCAACAGTTATACGCACAGGGATAGAAATCCTGTAAGCTAATCCGGTAACTCTATGTAATCGGATTTGTAAACATCGAAATGTTTCGAAAATTGCCAATTACTCTGCAAATGTTGTCAAAATCGAAAGGCCCCAAAAAAGTTTCGCCCGAATAATTAATAGTGCTTATATCTTGAAATCGACAAAATTCCAAAAGAATTGCTCATCTGAAAAAGAACTCGTTTTGTCCGCCATCACTGCTAAGATGCAACTGATGAGAAAATTATTTTTGTCTAATCTGTCTCTAGAGTTTAGAGTTGAGGGTTAAGTGAGAATGTGTGTGTAAGTATGACCCGGTCATATCTGCATAGAAATATCCATCATCATTCATAAAATGCATCCTCGCAGCAATCGGAAAAATTGCGCTCGACCACCACGGCTCGAGAGGAACCACGGCGGTGGCGGCCAGATCACAGAGGACCACGTGGACTTCAATCAGTCAGAAAAATATGCACTCACGTACGGGGTCTAATTACGACGGATGATGAATGGGATAGATCGATACCCGAGCTCGCCGTCCATCATATCTATCGATGAATTTTCCTCCCTTTTCTCTGGTTCGATTTGCAGGGACTCCGGTCATACTCGATTAACCGCACTCAGCAGCAGCTGCAGCTGGGAAGTTATGTTCCATTTTTTAATTAGCATAAATGTAATGCTTTTATCGTCCCCGACGCGCGCGGGGTTCTGATAAAAGTAACAAGTATCGAAGCCAGTTGTGAACTGCTGCTGCTGGCTGATTCATCGTGAAGGGTGCAGTTGTAGAACCCTCTTTCGTGTGCGTTACACCCGGGATGTAATTTTCGAAAAACAGAAGTGCAAATATGCCAGCAATATACATGCTGATACGGAATTAATTAATGACAGGTGAGTGTGGGATTGGAGCACGTGTTAAAGGGATGACATGTTAAAGGGGGAAGCACTCTTTACAGAAAAGTTATTAAATGCGACAACATGACAAGTCTGATAGGAGAATTTGGGTTACAAATTTTTACTTTCTTACACGGTTTTACGTTGACTCTAGTTTCAGAATTCATCAGTCAACGTAATTTCTGAAGACTACAAAGAACCTTAGTCTATACTCCAGATCATATGAAGTTTATTGTTAGAACGAAGTACGTTGCATCTCGCAAAAAAAAAAAACGACAAAAAAAAATGAAATCTCACCCCTCTTGTGTCGTTCCGTTAAAGCTCAACCACCCACGAAAACGTGGTCAACGTCATAAACTCATGTTATTCGGTTGCATCCCCTCCTCTCTCACTGTCTCCAAAATTGCTCCTGTCATCGCCGTTCACGAGCAGTCTTTTGCATCTTCCGCTGGGGGAACCGATGGTCATCGATGAAAAACTACCCTCAGCATACAAGACCATCGATGTTGAACCTGCACAAAAGCACATGTTGCTAGTGCGCGGTGGTGGCGTCGTGAATCATGTGTCCAACAAAGAGGGAGTTGGGCAGATTCGAAGTTTTTTTTTTGTCCTGTACCAAGCATAAAAATCACCCAAAAATTTCGCTCTTGTCCTGAAGGTCCGCCGTCGCCACTTTTCTGGCCAAAGAAACATGATCCTTTTGCTACAGGAGGGGGTGATCGAAAAAAGCATTTTTCACACTCTATCAAATTAATATCTCAATCCAAATACGGACATCACCGACACTTTGGCTGGAAGAATGGGTGATTGCTGCTGGCCCCTTTCATGACTTTTGTTCCTGATGACGGAGACGATGCGATAGCTGCTGCTGCTAGGTTCTTTGAGGTCAAATTGGAACTCGTTTTATGCTTGGTTACCTCTCTCTTCTGGTCGTATCAAATGACAGCGAATAGAGTACGGTGAAGGATGTCTGGGAATCAATGTGTGGCTATCGAATCGTTAGTTACTGTATGAAAAAAGTCAAAATGGCAAAAAAGTGAGAGAGCTGGTTATTTGCAACTGAGCAACTCTCTACGAAATCGGCCGATTTCGACCTTTTTTTGTATTTTTTTATTTGACTCAAACTTTGTGGGGGCCTTCCCTATGGGTTTGTTCAAATATTACGTCCAATGATTTTCGGGATTTCAGACCTCCCCCCTCCCTCCTGTCACGCACTTTTCCTATACCTTTAACATGGGCTGTCACAAACCCCAGACCCCCCCCCTCCCCCTATTCATGGACGTAATTTTTGAACGAACCCTATGACCAAATAAGCTATTTTACGTCATTGGTTCACCCATACAAGTCTCCATACAATTTTGGCAGCTGTCCATACATAAATGGTATGTAAATATTCAAACAGCTGTAACTATTGAGTGAATTTTCTGATAAACTAGGTGTCTTCGGTAAAGTTGTAGGTATTTTTGAGGACTTTTGAGAAAAAATAGGTACACGGAAAAAAAATTGCAGATGTTTTAATCATCTTTTATTTCACTAAAACTCAATTTCCCAAAATATGTATTTTTTTTTGTATTATTTGCAGTTTTTCGACCATGAGTGACCATTTCTAAAAAATTTTTTTTTTAAAGTTCAGAAAATTTGGTATATTTTTTTTTCTACGAGACATTGAAGAATGGATCTCGGGTTGCTTAGATATAGCCGCTTAAAGACAAAGAAACACGAAAATTGAAGTTTTCTAAATCTCACCAAAACAACTCACCATTTTCTACTGGCGATATCTAAGCAACTAATTGTCCGATTTTCAATGTAAATACATAAAACATTTGTGAAATTTTCCGATCTTTTCGAAAAAAAATATTTTGAAAATTTTTAAATCAAGACTTGGACTTTAAATGGACGTAATATTCAATGTTTGGCCCTTTGAAAATGTTAGCCTTTATTTAAAAATTTTCAAAATATTTTTTTCGAAAAGATCGGAAAATTTTACGAATGTTTCATGCATTAACATTGAAAATCGGACCATTAATTGCTGAGATATCGTCATTAGAAAAAGGTGGGTTGTTTTGGTGAGATTAAGAAAACTTCAATTTTCGTATTTCTTTTTCTTAAAGCGGCTCTATCTAAGCAACCCAAGGTCCAATCTTTAATGTCTCTTAGACAATTTTATAGCAAATTTTCTGAACTTTATTTTTTTTTTTTTTTTTGAGATGCTCACTTATGGTCACTATTTTTAAAAATCGAAAAACTGCAAATATTTCGCTAAAATCAATCAAGTTATTTTCGATTGCAAATTCAATTTTACATTAAAAAATAACGTTAAATTTGTTTTTGCATGAAACTTCGATTTTTTCCAAAAACCACTATTAATTTCAAAAATTCATAACTCGGCGAAAGATTTTTTGACCATGTTTCTCTATGGCTCAAAAGTTGCGGATTTTTGTTCCCTAAATCATATCAAAAAACGTTACTTAATCCACCCTTTGTTGGTTGGTGCCTTCCTCTCATTTATTGAGTGATTCCAACCCCCCTAAAGTGTCCACATGTTTATGGATCTCCCCTAAACTTCGCAGCACCTAAGAGGTCCTGATAAAAATAAGTGATGAGTAAAAACAGACTACCTACAGACTTTTTGTCAAGATTATACAGACACGGCCTTTGAGGAAAACGGCATCCCTCTACACGGCTTTTTCGTGGCGATCAGACCCGACCAGTTGAGGTTATGTGAATTCAGACCATTTTTTAAACTGCTTGTAATATAAGATAGGTAAGTCAGATCCTGAAAACTCTTACTCCACTTAAAAGGTCTTCTCATATGCTTTCTAAAAATATATAACATGTGAGGGTTTCACCACCCTTTTTACCATAATTTTAATTTAATATGAAACAGTTTTTTTTAACATAACTTTTTAAATGAATGATAAAACTGCATGAATTTGAATAGCAACTTAGGGGACACTAAGACGGATCGATTAAAACCATTCCGGCCAAAATCGGTTGAGCCTGTGACAAGATATTCCACCCGAGCAGACGGAAATAACGTGGGAATAACATTTTTGGATATTTGAAAATACTAGGCCAATAACATTTTATGTTATTTATAACAAGAATTGTTATTCGTCATTATGATTTTTTTGTTATTCGAATGTTATTGTAATAACAGACTAATAACGATTTTAGTTATTCTTCGAACAAATCTTTGTTATTATTTTTTGTTATTTTAACAACTAATCCGATCATCCCAATAACAGTTGGAGTTATTCTTCCATAACAAAAAATGTTATTCCAAAGTTGTGTTGGCTTTCAACCAATATCAGACAAATAACAAATTTTGTTATTATAACATTAACTGTTATTAAACTCTTATGCAAAAATGGATTTTTCAAGAATATCCCATAACACTTTTTGTTATTTTAACAGTATTTGTTATTGAAATGGCATGAATTAAGTTATTACCGTCTGCCCGGGCAGTGACATTGATTTGGTACACATGGCTACATGCAGCCAAACACACAGACATTTGCTCAGCTGGTGATTCTGAGTCGATATGTACAAATGAAGGTAGGTCTAGGAGGTCGAATTAAAAAGTTCATTTTCCGAGTGTTTTTATAGCCTTTCCTCAGTAAGGTGAGGAAGGCAAAAACTCCATGCATTGCTGTCACTCTTCATATGAAAAAAGATTCAATGTTGTCATGTTATCTTGACACACCTTGAAAATTGCTGTAAGTACGACAGCTTGTCAAAGGGATTCCAGGTCAGAAGGTGTTTGACACACGTACATGCCCGACTACCGTAATCATTTTTAATTACAACTCGGGACTTCAGCAACCAAATTCAACCAAACTTCGAGATAATGCATCCAAACAAAACGTGTTTGTTATTGTTTACATTGAGTGCTCTTGTTTTTGTATATTTAAGGTCAAACATTTAAACGAGTTTTTCTCGTAACGTCAAAAATCGACGGACGACGATTTAGCAAGACTGCGTCGATTTCATGTGAGGTTATAAGTATTTTACAATCTTTTGCTATAGGGGAGAGTGGGGAGACTTGATCCCCTTTTTTGTATCGCACATAACTCTGTCAATTTCTCACAAAACTATGATCTTTTTGCATGAATTGAAAGCTTAAACATTCAACTATGTTTGGCTAATAAGGGTATTTCATCAGATAAACTCTTCGAATAATGCCAAGCTTTTTAAAAAAATATTTAAAACCGGCATTTTCTAAATGTTGGGGGTAATTTGATCCCCCTTTCAACATTTTGAAGAAATCTTAAGCAAAATGTTTTTTATTCATCCAAACTTTTAATTTTCTATAAGATACAGCAATTTCACATTAAACCTGTACGTTTGTGTTCAAAATATAACAAGTTTAGCATGTAAAATATTTAAAAACTTAAAATTTTCTTTTTTAGACCTAAATTGAGCATGTTTACAAAAGCTGGTAGTTTTTGTTTACAAAACTTTTGAAAAATGGTTCAAACTGTAGTTAGTTATGTACGAACTATGTACGAAAACCCAGCCAATTTTTTTAATCTTGGGGCTGATTGCAGTGACTGTAAAAATGCATGGATCAAGTCTCCCTTAACGCACCTTTTAAACAATTGATTGTAAAAATAGTATGACGATAAATTTAACGTCAAATGCGTAAGGGTTTTGGAGTTGATATGTTTATCAAACAATTCATGTATAAAAATATTTTTTTGAATAATTTTTGACTGTTTTCTATACTTATCAAAACAAAGAAAAAAGATCTCTTGGAAGTTTTTTGCAGTACTTCTTAGAAAAATGTGTGTAACTCAATCAAAACATTTTTTATTTTTTTTCTTTGTTTTCTACAATGAGTTTTAGTCAATTTCGCATAACTTTCTAGAACAAAGCTAACTGTTTTACCCACATGCTGACGAGATACAGGCTTGGGATCAAGTCTCCCCACTTTCCCCTACTCTCTAACCAGCAGTAAATGGTTTTCGCTAGATATCTTAATCCGTTCAGCGATTCCCCTGTAATTTCCAACCCCAGCAAACCAGCATTCCACTTTGATGAAGGGCAAATTTTATGCACATTTCCGTGAACATGCTGCAGTGCTGCACAGCGCAACATAATCGCCATCGGCATTCCACCTAACGACCATCGAAATCAAGTTAAAAAGCACCTCGGCATTTCGCTCCAAAGAGTCCCCTTCTCTCCTTTCGCGTATGATTTTGTGTGTGTGTGTGGAAAAAGTGAAATATCAATCATAATTTGAAACGCTTTTTAATTAAACGATTTATCAGCTTTATGTAACACACTTGAAAGCTTGAACCTGAGAGAAAAACAGGAGAAAAATAAAGCCCAAGTTAAGTTGTTGAGCTCAACTGCCCCTCGCGGCGTCTCATTTTGAAGGGTGAGGAAATATCGTTTAAAAATACATTTATGCCAGATCGTGAGCGGTGATGACGAGAACTATGGTAAATCCATCCCATGGACTAAGACACTGCTGCTGCTGGCCCTACTAACCTTCTCCACGAGCGGGAGAGCGCGAAGATAAGTGGATAAAAAGGCACTTGAACTATGAAATTTAATGACTGCAACGACACGAAGAAGGTGGTGGCGGAGATGAAGCTGCTGCTGCCAATAATGTTCGAGTCGTGAGATAAGTGATGAAGTTTGGATCCAGAGTTTGCACATCACTCTCACAGGAGGCAGGTTTCAGACAGTGAACCTGTGGATTTAGGACAGTTTCGCTTCAGACGACTTGTTACAGATTTTTAATGCTTGCAAAGTGTCAAATGAGAAGACATTTATGCAAACTTACAAAGCTAATCCGTTTTTATACAGACATAATAGTTACTTTTTCAAAATTGAAAATCTGATGGTTGAATATTACTTCGTTTTTCATGTAATTTTACCAAAATTATTGTGTGAATGTAAAATTCAACAGAAACTGATTTAAATTTTGCCAGTTCCTAATATAAAATAAATAAATAATCAATATATTTCTGTAAGTTTTTTTTATAGTTTTTTCTTACTCTTGCTAGTGCCTTAGTTAAAGAAATAATTGTTCCTAAATGGATTATGATGCAACACACAGCTGTAAGGAACTCCAAAACTCTGTTATGCACTTCAAAATAACTCATTGTATCTTGATTATTCACCAATAAAACCGAATTGAATTGAATTGAATAATCAATATAAATTTGTTTGAATGTGGCAAATCTAAATCGAAATGTTTCTATATCAGTCAAAATGCAAAATGCTTTTAATACATCAATTGGATGTTGATAAACTTTATCTACTACGAATTATATATGTTAATACTTTTTTCGTTTTAAAATAATTTAATAAAAAATGCCATCAAAAACTAAAAAAAACACTTCACAAATCGTTTGGTGTCAGTTTGATCAACTGGAGGCTCCGGAAAGATTCAATTTCGCCCGATTTCTCTCAGATAATCTGATTTTTAGCTTCCCTAATCAAACATGGGAGATAATGGATCTAACATTTTATCAGGGCTGTGGAGTTGGAGTCGGAGTCGGAGCCGGAGTAGGTAGAATCGGTTTTTTTGGGGACCTAGAGTCGGAGTCAGAATCGTCAAATTTCTAATAGCTGGAGTCGGAGTCAGAGTTGGAGTCGAAGTCGGAGTCGGTTAAATTGTATGAGCTGGAGGCGGAGTCGGAGCCGGAGTCGTAAATTTCTGATAGACCCGGAGTCAGAGCTGGAGTCGGAGTTGACAAAAAATTTAATATAATTTACGAACTTATTTATTGTTCAATATTTGTCATAATTAAGGGTAATTCCCATTTTTATATTTTAAATTTATTTATTAAATTGCGTGCACTGCGTTGACATTTGTTTTGTTGAATTTATTTTTTGGTTCAAAATATTTATCAGATACCATGATGCTTTCGAAGCATTTTTATTGTGATTGGAAAGATCACTATCAGTATTTAACAAAAATAATTATGTTTTTAAAACATTATCAACTATTATATCAATCTTTTACTTGGAACGCAGCATGCTCATTTTGTATGTAAATAAAAACAAATCAAAGTGTCGTGCTGAAAACATTTCAAGCTGACAAAAATATCGAAAATAAGTTGCAACTAATTTTGAAATACAGTTAAACCGGCACTCTTATGCCTCGCTTGTGCAACTTTACATATACGCTTCATTGAATTTATTAGATAGATCGATTACCCCAATGTTTACAATTTCTCTACAAAATTCTTAAAGTGTTGATCCTTGAATAATATCGTTGAATAAGTCTATTTATTTAAATGCCTTAAATCGGGGTGAAATAATTGATATAATTTAATTTATTTTTCAAATATAAGAATTTTCTCATGATTTGTATGTTTAAAGTGTGTACTGGGTTGGATCACACAATGTCCATGTACGACTTCTCAAATAAATTCAAAAAACTCAAAAAAATAGTTACTTTGAAAATTGTTTTCTTTTTCAAAACCAGTGTATCTTTGAAAGTTACTGGAGACCAATTTATCATTACTGAATTCAGTTAAATTTACTGAAATCTGCACTACTGAAATTTTCAGTAAATGAAAACATGCTGAATAAAAAATGAAAATTAGTGTAGCTAGCTTATTAACTTAAAAAAAAAATGTATGCAAATTTAAAGAAGTTAAATAAAATGTTCCAATTTTTTTAACAAAAAAATTCAAATTTACACAGAAAATTGTTGGGCTGAAAATGCGTTTTTTATATTTAAAATACAGATTAGGTGTCGGAGTCGGAGTCGGAGCCAGAGTCCACAAATTTTGGAAAGCTGGAGTCGGAGTCGGCTAGAGTTGGTAGGCTGGAGTCGGAGTCAACAATTTGTGGAAAGCCGGAGCCGGAGTCAGAGTCAGAGTCGGCTTAACTCAGAATGCTGGAGTCGGAATCAGAGTCGGAGTCGCTTGAAATATGACCCGACTCCGCAGCTGTAGAAGTCATGACCAAGCTTGAACATCACTGAACATTTTTTGTCGAAAAGATCAGGAAATTACTTACAAGTTTGCTTTTGATTTTTTTATAATTGAAATATTTATTCTCATAGATACCGTATTAACAAAGCGGATATGTTTGTAAATATTAAGGCTATTCAGAAAAAGAGAAACTCTAAAAAAATCCATTGTTATAAAAAAAGGATCAAAAAATCTAATCAAATTATTCGCTCTACAGCATTAAAAGACAATAACACCGTCTTTGCAGACTTAATACTAATATAAAATGGGACAAACATTGAACGAAAAGCTCCTGGCAGGAATCGAACCCGCGCCCAGTATCAACTTTGGGATCGGCAGCCGAAGCCGCTTACCACTGCGCTACGAGGCCCTGAATGGCGTTCTCGATTGCTAGATTCCTACTCGAAACTAGGTGCCCTAAGGCTTGATTGTGGAGGCAATTGCAAACCTCTTTTTACACCTAAGCTTCCATCCACCCCGGGATTAGAACTGACGACCTTGTTAGTCCAACTGCCTACCAGTGACCCAGGGAGACGACTCCTACACCTGGATTAAGCTTACGACCTAAACCTCTAGGTTAGACTGCACAGTGGTCCGAAACCGAAATCTAGCGTGACAAAATTGATACCGGCCATACGTTAAGATTTAGAGCTTTGGTGTCTTCGGGACAAATGATCAAGGTCAATAGGGGCATCTTTTGGTATGGTGGACATTAGGGTGGTCCAAATTTTAGGGTGGTTCAGAATTTTTATGTTGGCGGGATGACGAGATAGCGCTTTGGTGTCTTCAGCAAAGTTGTAGAGAACACCATTCTGAGCAACTTTGCTAAAAAGCACAAAGCTCTATCTTCAAACGGGAAGTTTCTAGAGCCATTTTTGTAATTTAGGTTGAAGTGTTTATGAAAAAATGAGTTTTTTGAATTTATCAACTCAGGCTTGTGTCGTAGCGAGTTGGTGTCTTCTAGACATTTGTAGAGCTTATCAAAACACACATTTATCTTTCAAGAGAGCAAAAATCGGACCTTTAAAACGAAACGGAATAAATTTAATTATTTTGTTGATTCCTGAAATATTTCAGCCAAAACTTGTTTCTTCTTTTACAACCACTAGATCATTTTGTACATTTTTGAGCCCTTCTAGACAATTGTAGAGCTTGTCAAAATGAACATTTTTATTCTTGAAAAATGAATTTTGGTCAATTCTATCAAAAGTTATGGGCAAAAAACGATTAAAAAATGCTCATTTTCAAATTGAGATTAAATAAGTTAAACAAAAAAGACCCCCGAGATATTTTCAGCAAATGTACTCTAAAATGTGTACTTTCAGATGCTTCTAAGAGCGAGGTCAAACTTCACCACCTTTTCGAGCTATTCACATTTCAAAATGGCGTCTTTTTCGGCGTATTTTGGCTATAACTTTCGTTTTAAAGGTCCGATCTTTGCTCTCTTGAAAGATAAATGTGTGTTTTGATAAGTTCTACAAATGTCTAGAAGACACCAACTCGCTACGACACAAGCCTGAGTTGATAAATTCAAAAAACTCATTTTTTCATAAACACTTCAACCTAAATTACAAAAATGGCTCTAGAAACTTCCCGTTTGAAGATAGAGCTTTGTGCTCTTCAGCAAAGTTGCTCAAAATGGTGTTCTCTACAACTTTGCTGAAGACACCAAAGTGCTATCTCGTCATCCCGCCAACATAAAAATTCTGAACCACCCTAAAATTTGGACCACCATAATGTCCACCATACCAAAAGATGCCCCTATTGACCTTGATCATTTGTCCCGAAGACACCAAAGCTCTAAATCTTAACGTGTGGCCGCTATCAATTTTGTCACGCTAGATTTCGGTTTCGGACCACTGTGGACTGGGGCCAACATTTACATACTCGTCCGATTTTGTACGAACAAAAATTTTCATTTTTTTCGTGTTTTTTCTAACTTTGCAGGGTTATTTTTAGAGTGTAAGAATGTTCTACAAAGTTGTAGAGCAGACAGTTACAAAAATTTTGATGTCTAAACATAAAGGGGTTTGCTTTTAAACATCACAAGTTATCGCGATTTTATGAAAAAGTTACTTTTTGCGATTCTGTTTGTTTAGTAGTCCGTGTCTGTGGCGGGTGACCATGAACGGCCATGATCAACGACGACCAACTTTTTCAAAACTAGTTTTTTTAAATTGCGATAACTTGTAATGTTTATTTGCAAACTAATGTTTATATCAAATTTTTTGCTCTACAAATTTGTAAAACATTGTTTCACTCTAAAAAATAACCCTGCAAAGTTAGAAAAAACATTTACCTTAAAATTACATGTTCCAAAAATGCTTACAGTTTAGTAACGGAAAATTGCAGAGTTTTTAAAACTTTTTTTTTTCGATGAAAAAAACGTTTTTTTTTTGAATTCTAAGTAATCAATCAAATTGGGCGTACAATTTTACCAATTTTTTTTAGCGTGCACAAGGTGAGCCAACATGGGGCAAAACTAAATTATAAAATGATAAATTTGTTAAATATGAAAAAATAGTTTTCTGGGTCAATGTAGATTCGAAAAGAACATTAAATTTCCCTTAAAATAACATGGCTGCAAATTATTGAAAAACACCTCTTTTTCGGGTCGTACCACTCCTCCGTCACCAGATATAAAAAAAACCCTGGGATTCGTGATCAGAGACAGAAGCTACCCCTTAGAACAATGTTTCACGCAAATCGAAGATGGCTCGGGCATCTGATGTGTGAGTTGATGAAGAATTATCCATACATTATTCTGTAAGCAAGTGCTTCTTTTTCTCGATCATCCCTTGAATAATTAAAACCAAAGAGTCGACTGTACTATGTAGTTTCAAAATATGCTCATGATATGAGTAATTTCAGATTGCTAACCTGCTCAGAACACCTCGGTTATGATTACTTCGGATTATTAGAAATACTAATAATCACAGGATTACTGTCCTCCAAGCTCCTATCGTATTGATAGATGCTGCACTCTCTCTCTCTCTTTCGAGTACCGCGTTGGATGATAGCAACCTGAGATGATGCAATGGTGATTTGTGGACTTGCCAGCGAAAGTTAGACCAGCAGCAACTCGGTACGTGTTATCCACAGCGCATTTTTATTGTCAAGTTGAAAAGTGTAACAAATTGCACTTTACGGTCGCGAGCTTTAATGGATTTCGTAATATGCTGATTTATCCATTTGCTGTCACGTTCGCGGGGATGAATTGTGAATAACGGCCTCGGCCTGCAGGATGCTGCTCGTGTGTTATCCAAATGGCATATTTATCAGAGGGAACGACGAGGGGTTCGGAATGTCTCTCATTTCGGGACACAAAACCAATCAATTAGAGCGGAATGTAATTAAGCTTTCCATTTGATTGCAAAATTTGCACTGCAATCGATGCATTTTGCAAATGCGTCTGTATGTGTGTGCGTGTGTGTGAAAAGTCATTACAACCATATTATTTCCACTAATTTTCATTCCCTCACACGCGCGTTTGGTTATTGGTAATTTTACAGTTTACCTGGCACACAATCACACACAAACACACACACACACACTCGTGCGCGATTGCAATTGAAGATCAAACGAAAATTTGGCCGATTGACGCCGCCGCACCTGTTAATTTATTCCTGCCCGACCCAATTATGCGCGAGGTTAGATTTCCAAATTTCCACTTCACTTGGCGGCGCGAACAAACTTTTCTCGCAGCGAGTATGGTAAAATCGCGCGAATTGAACGCTATTGTTTTTCGGTTTGGTAGAGGCATTGTTTTCAATTTATTCATTGATGAGGATCGGCAACGGGGCAATAATAGAGCCATCATTATTGATTGTTTGTGCTTGCTGAGCCGCATTACTGAAGGGATGTGTGTGTGTGTTTTGATTCAATTGTTGAAAGTTTAATGGAATTAGAAGCAATTATGACGCTTTATAGTTTTGATTGAAAATTACTCTTTTAAATGTAGAATGACAATTAAACCAACATTTTTTATAATTATTACTTTACTATTACTAAATTATTGATAAAAAAAACACACCTTGCATAACTGGCAGCCTTCCTAAAAACTAGATGGCTTTCTAATATCCATCTAAAACATAAGGGTAATTGAGAGGAGACGCGCGGTACGGCCCTTTAATTTTTTTACATGTGAAAAAAAGAGTTGATATCCAATCATTTGCAGCCTGACACGGTGATGAGATAGAAATTTTATGTCAAAGGGACTTTTATAATACATTTGGCGCCCGATTTGATGTCGTACTCAGAATTCCGAGAAAAACGTAAAAAAGAACAAAAATGAAAGGAGTCGTACCACCCCTCCGTCACAAGATATCAAAAAACGAACCTTTTACATCATTAGTTTTTAGATTTAAATCTCCGTACAACTTGGCAGGCTGGCCATAACAAATGGACAAGTAAATATTCGAATATCTGTATCTCAAAAAAAGATTTTCTGATCGATTGGGAACTATTTACAAAAAAGATGCAGGGATGTTTTCAAATTTTGTAGTAGACTCGACGGAAACGAAAAGTCTAATTCCAAAAATAACGACGATAATTTATCGTTATTTCGATATTTATAACGAAGATATTCATATCGATGATAACAGTCGATAACGAGCTTATTTAAAAAAAATTAAAATGACTTAATCAAACGATACCATGATACATTTTATTACTTTTACTTAAAAATATATTTTTTGATATTGTAGATAATTTCAAAGGAAAAATGATCAAAAAAATTCAGAAATACCGTATATTCTTAAAAACTTAGCAGAACGGAAATGTACATGAAATAGAGTTTTTGCCTTCCTCACCTTACTGAGGAAAGGCTATAAAATCACTCGAAAAATGAACTTCTTAATTTGACCTCGTAGACCCACCTTCACGTATACCTATCGACTCAGAATCAAATTCTGAGCAAATGTCTGTGTGTGTGTGTGTGTGTAGGGATGTGGGTCTGTGCACCAAAAAATATGCACTCGATTATCTCAGCACTGGCTTAACCGATTTGGACCGTTTTGGTCTCATTCGATTCGTCTTGGGGTCCCATAAGTCCCTATTGAAAATTATGAAGTTAAGTAAAGTACTTCAAAAGTTATGCTAAAAAAACGATTTTGGCGTATGTCCGGAAGATTGTAAAAAGGGTGGTTTTTGTAAGAAACCCTAACATGTTATACATTTTCAGAAAGGTATTAAAAAGACCTTTCCAATGAGCTTAAAACATCAAGGATCTGACAATCCTATCAAAAGTTATTAGCACTTAAGTGTTATTTATACACTTTTTGGAGGCCGGATCTCAGATATTTCAATGACAATGATGTCCGGGTCCATCATGCGACCCATCGTTAGTTAGATAATCGAAATACCTTTCAAATGAGCCTAAAACATCAAGGATCTGACAACCCTATTAAAAGTTATTGGCACTTAAGTGTTATTTATACACTTTTTGGAGGCCGGATCTCAGATATTTCAATGAAAATGATGTCCGGGTCCATCATGCGACCCATCGTTAGTTAGATAATCGAAAGACCTTTCAAATGAGCCTAAAACATCAAGGATCTGACAATCCTATCAAAAGTTATTGGCACTTAAGTGTTATTTATACACTTTTTGGAGGCCGGATCTCAGATATTTCAGTAAAAATGATGTCCGGGTCCATCATGCGACCCATCGTTAGTTAGATAATCAAAAGACCTTTCAAATGAGCCTAAAACATCAAGGATCTGACAATCCTATCAAAAGTTATTGGCACTTAAGTGTTATTTATACACTTTTTGGAGGCCGGATCTCAGATATTTCAGTAAAAATGATGTCCGGGTCTATCATGCGTCCCATCGTTAGTTAGATAATCGTAAGACCTTTCAAATGAGCCTAAAACATCAAGGATCTGACAATCCTATCAAAAGTTATTAGCACTTAAGTGTTATTTATACACTTTTTGGAGGCCGGATCTCAGATATTTCAATGAAAATGATGTCAGGGTCCATCATGCGACCCATCGTTAGTTAGATAATCGAAAGACCTTTCAAATGAGCCTAAAACATCAAGGATCTGACAATCCTATCAAAAGTTATAGGCACTTAAGTGTTATTTATACACTTTTTGGAGGCCGGATCTCAGATATTTCAGTAAAAATGATGTCCGGGTCTATCATGCGTCCCATCGTTAGTTAGATAATCGAAAGACCTTTCAAATGAGCCTAAAACATCAAGGATCTGACAATCCTATCAAAAGTTATTGACACTTAAGTGTTATTTATACACTTTTTGGAGGCCGGATCTCAGATATTTCAGTAAAAATGATGTCCGGGTCCATCATGCGACCCATCGTTAGTTAGATAATCAAAAGACCTTTCAAATGAGCCTAAAACATCAAGGATCTGACAATCCTATCAAAAGTTATTGGCACTTAAGTGTTATTTATACACTTTTTGGAGGCCGGATCTCAGATATTTCAGTAAAAATGATGTCCGGGTCTATCATGCGTCCCATCGTTAGTTAGATAATCGAAAGACCTTTCAAATGAGCCTAAAACATCAAGGATCTGACAATCCTATCAAAAGTTATTAGCACTTAAGTGTTATTTATACACTTTTTGGAGGCCGGATCTCAGATATTTCAATGAAAATGATGTCCGGGTCCATCATGCGTCCCATCGTTAATTAGATAATCGAAAGACCTTTCAAATGAGCCTAAAACATCAAGGATCTGACAATCCTATCAAAAGTTATTAGCACTTAAGTGTTATTTATACACTTTTTGGAGGCCGGATCTCAGATATTTCAATGAAAATGATGTCCGGGTCCATCATGCGACCCATCGTTAGTTAGATAATCGAAAGACCTTTCAAATGAGCCTAAAACATCAAGGATCTGACAATCCTATCAAAAGTTATTGGCACTTAAGTGTTATTTATACACTTTTTGGAGGCCGGATCTCAGATATTTCAGTAAAAATGATGTCCGGGTCTATCATGCGACCCATCGTTAGTTAGATAATCGAAAGACCTTTCAAATGAGCCTAAAACATCAAGGATCTGACAACCCTATTAAAAGTTATTGGCACTTAAGTGTTATTTATACACTTTTTAGAGGTTTGATTTCAGATATTGTGATAAAAATATTGTCTGAATCTTCCATGCGAACTATCGTTGGATAGGTATTTTTTATCAGACCTTGCCGATGAGCCAGAAATATTGATGGTCTGCGAACCATATCAAAAGAAATGAGTAATAAAGTTGATTTGTTAAACATGTTAAGGGGGAATGTTGCTATTTTTACTGAATGTATTGACTTTATGAATATGAGGAAGGCACCAACCACCTAAAGGTGGATTAAGTAACGTTTTTTTTGTAAAATACATTCATATCTACATACATAACATTCACAAAATATCGTATTATTGGAAAATTTTTATAATTTGCATTTTTACAAGTGTTTTTTTTTTAATAATAAAATTTTCTCAAAATACCGCATTTTTTCTGAAACTCATTTTTATAATTTGTTATATGAATAATATGGATATTAAACGAGGCTTATTTTTATATGTTTTTTTTCTCTTTAATATATTTTATTTTATAGCAAAAAAATATTTTTTTTTTTCAAAATACAGATTTTTTTCGAAAAAAATCAAATTATCATTATTTGCAATATGGGTTTAAAATGAAGCAATATTTTGTCTGTTTTTATGATAGAATAATTATATTATGTTTTTTTTTGTAAAATACTTTAATTTTCACATAATACTCAAGTACTCAAATTTTCATAATTTGCATAAGTTTCAATTTCTTGTACATCTTTGTTTTAGAGCTTTTGGAATGAAATACTAAAATTTTCACAATATTGTATTTTTCGGTAAAACTCAATTTTTCAAGATTTATAACGTGGATGTCAAACGATGTAAAATTTTGGAAGATTCTTTTACCAAAATTGTGCAGAATGATGAGAATGGTCTAATTCATGTCAGCAGGCTGCCAAAAATGATTAAAATCTGTACAAATTTGGCAATTATGAAAATCAAAATTTCGGTTCGATTAAAAATCCTCTTTAATTAAAATTAGCTATATGAAAAATTAAAAACAAAAGCTGACTTGGTGCTACTCTGGTTATGGTTATGGTAAAAAAAACTCCGGAACAACAAAAAGTTTTTTTTTTTTTAATTTGATATGATTACTGTGATGACCATCAAGGCCACACAAAAAACTGTTTTTTAAACTTATTTTATAAGAATCTGTTAAAACCGAGATAGCTTTAAAAACAACATTTTTCTTCTAGCTAACATGGGTTAGTGGAGCATGAAATTATAAAAATTAAGTATTTTGATAAAAGAATACAATTTTGTGGAAATTCTCGGTTTTTCTACAAACCCAAAAAATTCAAAAAAAGAGAAAATGCATCAACAATTACATTTTTAAAGACCCTGATTTTGAGTATTTTTTAAATTCGGTATTTTGTAAAAATTTGAGTATTTCAACAAAAAAAAACTTAAAATATTGAAAATGGATGTTAAATTTAAAATCTTTTGTGAATAAAAAAAAGGTTTTGTGATAATTTTAGTATTTAATTATACAATTTTTGAAATAGCAAAAATGCATACGGAATTCTCCGTCCGATTTTTTTTTCTGAAATGTCAAATAACCTACAACTTTGCCGAAGACATTAAATCGATGAAAAAATCTCTTCTTGAAATATAGATTTTTAAATATTCACCTAAATAAAAAAAAATACAAAATTATTAATTTCTGAAAAAATACGTGTTTTCAGAGGATTACACATTTCAACCCTGCCATGCTATCTTGTCGCACGCGCTTGTGACGTTCCAAGGAAAACGTGTGTGGAATAAACCTTGAATAAACAAAAAAAGCATGTAATATTAATAATAATAAACACGTTTGGGTTGCAATGCAAGTTTGGTTGAATTTGGATGGCGGAGTCCTGAGTTATAATTACAAATGTTTATGATAGTGGGGCATGCACTTATGTCAAACGTGTTCTGGCCAGAAATTCCTTTGGCCTGTGTCAAGATGGCACGTCAAGAGTGAATCTTTTTTCTTTTAAAGAGTGACAACAAAGCACGGAGTTTTTTCGATTTTTATTGAATACCTCAGAATTGATATCGAATTTTGGGGATCTGTAAAGGTCAAACGGTAACGCATTGTGAGCTGTACAAAATGGCGTTCTTAACTCGATTGGGCATAAAATGCACGTGTGATAAGATAGCACGACAACGACGATTTTTTTTTAAAATGGCAATGAAAAAGAACATTTCAATTCGACGTTTTGCAGGACTTGCAATTACTTTTTG